>NC_139946.1:8599460-8664460 GCF_963454915.1 Gymnoscopelus microlampas
ACTGTTGGTCAGTTTGCTGGTGTGAAAAGCAACTGTTTGCTTCTAGAAAACATCTGCATGTGGCCCCAGCTGCTGGCAGAGGGGGGTGATAGAAGACATGAACAGTGTGCCTCCCAGCAGCCAACATTCTCTGCGAGCCACATTGACAGCTCCCTATCCTGGCACTTAGCAACAGGCCTCTCGGGGGTAAATATAGTCCCTGGCTAGGCTGAAGATTGTAAGGATGACAGACATTTTGAGGAAGTCAACAAGCCAGTGGAAATGCAGGGAGCCAGGATGTTATAGCTTAATTCATACCCATAAAGATGCTGTGAACATACAATGTTCTCAGCTCACAGCTGAGCTTTTTTAGGTTTACCTAAAAAAAAAAGTACACTTCTTTGCATGATTTAGCATACAGCCATATAAGGGATTAATAATGACCTTTAACACTGCAGTGGCCAACTTGAAAATGAAGGACATTTGTAATAGGATAGCATATCTACTAGATGTATTCAAGACTTCAAGTGCAGTAGCTCATATAGCAAAATCCAGAAAAAAGCTTTACACTGTAGATATATCACAAGAAAACAGCTAGGCTAAAATAATTCAACAGAACAAACACTGGAAATTAATCTTTTCTAGTGACACAATGCCATTCCAAGAGTGAGAACATTTATTTTCTGGGAAATGTCTTCATCTCCAAAACTGACAGTGGTGTGAATCATTCTTAGAAGAAGATATGACTCCACTGTCCAATTCTCATGAAATTAGTCAGAAAGAGGAGTTGTTGTTCGTAAATATGGCTGATAAAATCAGTCTGCTGCGGCTGTGCAGGGCCAGGTAAGCATCTCAGACAAGGCCAGGCACATACCTGGAAGCTGGAATTTTATCAGAAGCATATTTACCATTATTTCTTGTCAACCCATGATGACAGATAGGCCAGGAATTCCTGTGATCACTAAACTGTTGCGAAGTAAGAGTTATGGAAATGTACTTTTTCTTCTTTGAAATTGCTTGATTTGCTCCATTGCTCTCGGATTTGTTTTCAAAGGAGAGTATGTACATTTGAGCCAGAGATTCTCAGGGGTGCATAAAATAATCCCATTTCAAATACATTTAAGATCTGTTACGCGGCCAAGACAAGCAACAAGCTAATTTCAGTCAAGTAAAATGTTGGCATCTCTCTTATCCACACAAAGGGGTGTATTTCTTAATGAGATTCTGTATTTATATTTTGAATTAAACAGAAGGGTCTCTACAATACAATAAAAGATTAGATCAGAAACTCACCAGCAGTAAGAAATACACGGTTTATTGCATCTATGGTGTATGACAAGTATTATTTTAATTAAAACATCAATCAGTATACTGTTGTTCAAACGGGTACAGATATTAAGATTCTGAGAGCTTCACTCCCAAACACAGAAAAAAACAACATCCTCTTACATTGAAATAGTGGGAATGAAAGCAATGATTACCTTCATATTTTTTATGTAATCTATCTAAATACCATGTTGAGGCTGGTGGAGCATCTCACTAAAATGTGAACATGACACTAGTAAGCACACGGTCATGTCAGCTGACCTGGAAGGAACTAATGTAAAGAGAACACTAAGCACAGGGTCCTTTGTTGTTGTGTGTGCCATTACACAGTGGGGAAGCCACAGTCATATAACCTTTCAAGACAAAGTATGAGCTCCATGTGACATCTAGTGGCCATAGGCAGGAAAGACAAGTCAAAACTCTAATTTAAAAATAAGCGAAATATTCATTAACTCTGTCAATCTAAATGAGCGCCTTACATAAAAATATACTGTCTCATTAGACTGGGGAATAGGGTGCTTATATTGTTTCTTTGGGTGCAATTTAAGGTCCTTCCATGTCCATTTATCACTTGGATATTATTTCAGTATTTGTTTATTTTAGGCTTCAGCCTTTTGATAATCATGATAGTCCGATAGTCTGAGAAATGTTTTGGGGGCCAATCAAAATAAGCTAATTTAAAGTAAGCCCCTCACAATTAAAGGGTAACTTTAACCTAAATCTAAGCATTTGTTCGATACATTTTACATATACTGGCAGCAATTTTTCAGCACCAGAGAGCGAGCTCTCGATACAAAGAACATTGAGAACGCATTGAAAAGTATAATGACAGATTTTCCTGCTCACAGTATTAGAACGATAGGATTGAGGTTTAAAATCAGAAAAGTTGCCCTTTAGTTCGAGCTGAGCAATATTATAAATATATCGATAATGTGATGAAAGACTAGATATCACCTGGAATTTGTTTATCGTAATATTGCAATACAGATTAGACGTTGTTTTCTCCTCGTCTTAAAAGCTGCATTACAATAAAGTGATAACATTTTGTGAACTAGCCAGCACCAGCAAGTCTGTTCTAGCCGAGTGCAAATGAACAATGAATGTCTGTTTTATCCACACTATTATTATACTATGGTCGTTTCTCAAAATGTTGTGTGTAAAGATCTGCTGAAATCACATTGTCACATCATCGATATAGATGTTGTCAAAAACAAGCCCTACTTAAAAGGCCGAATGACTAGCCAAGATGCCACTAACTGAACGATTGAACATTCCATTCTATATCTGGATACATTTAAAAGCAAACACAATTTATCTAGTGTGGTAACATTGATTTGTGGGCATATTATCAGCACAATATTACAAATCACGGCACCCCATAGCCAAAAGGGCACATCATATTGTAGATGCCATCATGTACCACCTCACTAGTCCATTTGCCAATGTCTGTGAAATGTCTTCACTAACATAAAAATGTTTGTTTATGTTAGCAACTGATGCTTTGTTGAAAGCAGGCTTCACTCTGCCTGCTGCCTGAGGATTCTCTTCTCTTCCTCTACAAAGCTCTTGTCAGAGGTGGCTTGTCCCAGGTCTCTCTTTCTCTTCTCCTTCTGCTGGAAGGTCTCCACTCTGCGTTTCTTTGCAGACGCTGCCTTATCTTCCTCATCTAAAGTCCAAGGCAGGGGGAAACAGGGGAGCAGTGTGTCAGACTTAACCACTTTCAACCTGGCATCCCTAGTGTGGACATGTCATCATAGGCAAACATTTTCCACAAAAGAAAACGTAAAATGTAATTACAATCTTGTTTAAACGTCCACATTTCCAAAAAGTTCGAAAATACAGAAAATAGTAGATCTACAAGCACATAGTGCACTATTTTCACTATTAATCATATGACAAAGAATATAGGGCTTAAGCGGTTGAAAGTGTGGAAATCAATAGATCATTGAAATAAGCCTGATTTTGTAATGGGATAAGAAGGTACAGGCAACATAATATGCTGTGAACTGAAAGAAGCCAGATAAAAAAAATACAAATCTATTAAATCCTAAAGACTACTCATGCCTGATCAGATTAATTCAGGGTCCCCACACATTTTTAGCAATGAATTTACAAAACTTTTCCAAAACTTTTCCAGAATATTTAACCCAATTTCCAGGCCTATAAAACAATCATTCAGCGCAATAACGTGTCTCTTACTCCTATGTACAATGCCCAAAGATAGGCAGTGTAGCAAAAATAAAGCATAGAATATAAAATAGTACAATTTCATTCAACATTTCGTGCAAAATTAGGGCATAGTGACCCTGCGAGCGAAAATAGGAGGGGTGGACGATGTCGTTGCACGGTTCGTTGTCGCTCGCGGTAGGTCAGGACGGTCTCATTCAAAAACATGTATTTTAATGAGATTTCATCGCCCGCTCGCGTCGCCTCACGTCGCATCGCTGGCAGTGCGGATGGGGTGTTACACAGCCCGTTCGGCGAAAAACTACTTATGTTACATATTTTGTGTAATGTTATACATGTTTATGAAAATGTTTTGTATTAAAAAAAATCAATAGCCAAAAACAATGCATAGCCAAATATTTTTCCAGGACCCTTGATAAATTCCAGGACCTTTGATCAATTCCAAACCTTTTCCAGTACTGGATTTTTTTATTTATTTTTCCAAAATATTTCCAGGAATTTCATGACCGTGGGGACCCTGTTAATTAAAAAATAAAAGGTCATCTTAGGTCTGAGCCTGTGCATGCTTTAAGAATTACATGAATGTCAGTGTGTCAGTGTTGGTTTCTTACACAGGCTGAAAACCCACCTCTTCAGGAAACACTACCCTGACCCTTCCACTTAGCCTTGCCTACTTGTTGTCAATTATTTGTACGAGCTCTTGTTTTATTGGATCTTGTTTATTTTTGATACATTATTGGCTTTATCTCTTGCTCATTTGATCTTCCTATGTCTCTCATCTGTTTAAGAAAGTAGGTAGTTGATATATTGCACTTTTACCTTAGCACTAGGTATACTCTTAGTTGCTTGTTTTAGAAGAGAATGCACTTAAGACTTCCGGTGATTAGTAGTTTTCTTGCCTACCTATGTTGAATGCACTTATTGTAAGTCGCTTTGGATAAAAGTGTCTGCTAAATGACCGTAATGTAATGTAATGTTTCACATAACTAAATCAATGGCTAAACGTTTTCACATTGAACAAAGCCCACGCCAGAACAAAGCTGATTTTTCTTAATAATCAGGCTGACTACTGAAATAAGAATATATCCCACTTTGAAGGCCCTGCAGTTCTAACCTGAGTCAGAGGGTTGCTCCTCTTCTGGTAGGAATTGGGCGTTGCCAGTGTGAGGCTGTGGTGCGTCCTCTCCATTGTCCTCGTAGACATTGGACCACTTTATGGCCATGTCCATCCCTGGGGGGGCTCCCTTTTTCTTCTCTGGTTCTGTGGCATAGCTCTGGGGAGGGGGCACGGCATTGGTCTTCCACGGCTTAAACTCTCTGGCAGGCTGCAGAGAGAGTAGAAGAATGAAGACAAGATTAGAACGGGTGGTGTTATCGCATTCATTCTCGTTGTGTTGCAGTAATAGGTCAGCAACACAACAAGAAAAAACAACAACTAAATCAACAATTAAACGACTGTGACAGTGAGAACACCATATTGAATATTAGCTCTAGAATGGCTGATATTCCACACACTGCATGTATTCAGCCAGTCAGATGTGCTAGTGTGCAGTTATTATGGGTGCAGAGAGCGGTCACCCTTCCTGGTTCAACTCAGAAATGTGTCACCTTTAGAAGGTGTCCGATGACATTCTTGACAGTAGGGCTGTCACGATTACAAATTTAAGTTGACGATTAATTATCACTCAAATAATTGCGATTAACGATTTAATTGTGTTTCTGTCGTTGAAAATTAATGGAACATTATAAATTACATTTCTGTTTGGCTTCTAGCTTTCGGAAACAAAAGTTGCACAGGGCAGATATGACAAATAACACATATCCAATTACATTATACTTGAAAATAAACATTAGCAGTGGAAATAGCCGATCTTTAAGCTCAAAACGCGTCACATCGCAACGCGTTTTGAGCTTATAGATCTGCTATTTACACTATTTCTGACATTTCTTTTCAAATATGACATTTTTTTACATTGAATTGATTATGACGATTATGCAAAAATAATTGCGATTATAGAAAATAATTGCGATTAGACGATTATGTAATAATTGTGACAGGCCTAATTGTCAGCCGCATCACAGGGGACAACACGCACACGGATGAACATGATACCCTGGTGGAGGAGCTTTGTGAGGTTGTATGACCGACAAAGGCAAGACCAAGGAGCTGGTAGTGGTGGACTACCATACGAGCAAAAGCATACCCCCAGCGCCATCCATGGGGGAGGAACTGAACTGGACTGACAATGCTGACACCTTCTAGTTAAGGGTCAGAGTAAGGTGTTCTTCCTGAGGAAGCTCATGTCCTTCCATGCGCGTGCAATAGGATGCTGCAGATGTTCTACCACATTGGTTCTCAAAGTGGGGTCCGGTGGCGAAGAAAGCTGGCTCTGTCATCAGAGCTGAAACGGACAGTGTGGAGGAGGTGGCAGAGGTGACAATGAGTAAGAAGCTGGAGAGTGGAGACCTTCCTCTACCCTTCCCACCGGGAGCCCCAGGGGTACTGAAGACTCATCCTCCCCAGAGATAAAGAAAAAACCTGGTTAGTCCTTCATGCCGGCAGCCCTGAGGCTTTTCAATGCAGCGGCAGCCACCAGTCGCTCTTCTCCATCCAGGGAAGTTCAGCTGGACTTTTTGGGGTTCTGTTATTGTTTTGCTATTGATACAGTATTATGTTGGTAGTGGTACTAATGTCTAATAACTGTGGTGTTTTTGCTCTTGGACTATTTGGGGGGTTACTCTGTCTGTTATTGTAATTTTCTTTACTCTAACATCAATTATGTCAAGACTATCCATACACTGTACTGTAGTCTTCTAATGCAAGGAAGGACCCCTTAGCTGCAAGAGAGATGAAGCAGGGACCCCCCAGTACATATTTTATTATACATTTGTGTGTGTTGCAGATTCAACTTTTTCATAGATTTCACATATTGTAGATGGTTTCATAGACAGTTGTTTGACAGCACTATCATCAGTGTTGTGGCAATTCATGTTTTTTTTTGTTTGATTTATTTACACGTTTAAAATGTTGGATTCATGTTCACATGTATTTTCAGAGTTAACCTTTTAAACCCTCAATATTTAGTCAACTTTACCTTTGTCTCTGTACTTGGTCTGCTCTTTTTCCCTTCTACAAATTCTTGCAAAATAGCAGATCTACAAGCTCACGACGCCATTTTCAGTTAATGTTCCCCATCACACAAATATTTGGTGGACGCTGTAGTAACTCTGAGGCCCCCTGTTGAAGACCCCTGGGCTACATAACTAACGTTGCCTACATTAGTTTGACCTCTTCAGGAGCCTTTAAATAATCCAGTAAAGTAAAAATCCTCAGATTTGTACTTACAGGTACAGTACAGTACTTGAGTAAATGTACTTAGTTACTTTCTACCACTCTGTTTTTTTACCTCTTCAGGAGCCTTCACTGTGCGACTCTCCCAGTCGATCTGCTTGTTCAGCGGGTTGTACAGGAAGGCAGGCTTGGACACGGATCGGAACAGATCGTCGGGTTTGGGCAGGGAGGGACCACCGGAGGAGAGACCACCGGCGGTCCGCTTGGTCCCTTGTTGTTGGGGATTTGACTTGGATTTCTCGGTTGACTTCTGCTCCTCGTCCGAGTCGCTGCTGCTGTCACTCAGGTCGTCGTAGCCCGAGAAGAAACGGAAAGAGTCCGACTTGTTTTCGTCAGTCATCGTGTTGATACTTAATGGAGCCTACTGACTATTCAAACGATGCTAAATTAAAATAAACGTGTCTCGTGTGTGGAGGAGATCGTGCGATTGAACGTGAGTGTTGTTGTTGTTTAGCAGCTTATGGTATTATTACTCCATTTTGAATAAGCCTCCAAAACAGTCGTAAGTCGTTCGCGTAACGTCGCAAAACGACAGTCGCAAAAATGATTTAGAATGGAAAGTGAGTCGCCCTCACGGTTACCAGATTTTGTGTGAGAAATAAGCAACCAGGTCTATTAAAACAGCCAAAAAGAAGCGACTAGGTAGGCTACGGCTATTTTCTTTTAAAAGACAAAAATATTCCTGAAAAAACATGAAACTTGAAACATTTAACAACACAAATCTTGTATGTTGGGGTTGGGCTTATAGAAAAGTAAGCCCAAAGTCGCTTATAATAAGCCGACATGGCAGCCCTGGTGAGTCGCCCTCTGGTGGTGCGTGCTGGTATCCTTATTTTTAACTATGCCTGGTGCCTGGTATGTGTGTGGAATAATATCCAAGGAGTAGCCAAAAGTAAATGATTTATTTATTCATTTACACGCCAAAGATTTGGAAGACACTTTTTTTAAGCTTGTTTGCTCTTCTTTAACATATGGATGCAACAGTTAATCAAACTCATCTTTTGAGTTTCATATGATTAATAATGAATTAATCTATTTTGGGCAGATTTACAAGCTCACTATGCATCATGATGTGAAGCATAGTGGCCTTGTACATCTGTTATGTTTACTATCTTTGACTTTGTACAACACCGCTGTGTGACTAAGTATAATATATTAGTGCTAAAGCTAAATTACCTGTTCTATAATTCAATTAATCTAAAAAGTAATCGATAGAAAGTTATTGAGTGAGACTTAAAGACTTTGTCCTGTTGTGCAGCTCCAACAGAGTCCAGAGGAAGCCAACAGGAGCCAGTGTGAGGTATCAAACTAGGAGAGGATTGTCCAGCACAGACACTCCGGCTGCTACGCCTCCATCAGCATGTTCAGTACTCTTTGTCCTCAGCAGATGACCCACACATTCATTCATTACCATGTCTTTGCCCTGCCTAACATAAGCTCCAAACACTCCCAGTTCACTGACACAGCTGCTGAGCTTGAGAGGTGAGCCTGGCCTCAGCAGGTAGTTGTGCACAGGACTTGGTCGGATCCTATCCATGAGAATGTATGCTGACCTCTCATTGCTCTCCTTCACTCGCTCCAGTACCTGGCAGATGTCTGATCCATAGACATTGTTACCGCCTCCTTCCCTCTGGGGCTTCAGGACAAACTGGTGTGGTTGAGACAAAGCCATTGCCACCGTTTGGTCTCCCTCGGGGCCCATATCGAGTGTGTAGAGGCCAGTGAAGGTGGCTCTGATCTGCTCCACCACCTCGGGCTGCTGAGGGAAGAACCTTTCCAGGACTCCGTGTCTGGCCAGCTCCTGCTGGACCTTCTTGGTTCCAGCCAGGTGGGTTGAGATGTCTGGACACTTTACAGCCAGCGAGCGCTCCATCAGCAGACGAGCCTCCCAACTCTGTTCGGAGGCGTAGTCCTGAGGCATGTAACCGCTCCTGAAATACACCACTGCAACCTCCTGTCCATCTACGAGTAGTCTCTTGTCCTGGTCAAGGGATGCTGTCGTACATACATCTTCAAAACGTCTTCTAATTGTAGGAATATTTCTCTTCCACAGCTCATTCTCAATGTACCGATGATCGAAGATGTTTCTTTGAGCCTCTTCGACCAAGAACATGACAAGCGCAGTCTCCGATCCATAGAGCTCCCAGGCCTGCTCTATCCCCCTGGCCAGACCTGCTGCCGGGTTGTTGTCTAAAACACGTCGGCTCTCATCCAGCCGACCAGCCACTCTAAGAATATGCCGATGGACATCGGGTGTCCGTGAGGAGAGACCCCCGAAACTTGCAGCAATGGTGTTTATCTCAATTTGCTTCAGAGATGAAATTCTATCCTCTCTCTGGTCCAACATGTAGTCAGACCGATTCAGACCCAACACAATAGACTGAGATCTTCCTTCGTTCTGAATCTGTTGATAGATACTGAACAACTTTCCAGTAAAATCATCGACTGCAATGGTGCTGGCAAGAGCCTCTCCCAGAAACATGGAGTCCTGGCTGATTTTGTCCACCAGCAAATTGAAGTGCGTCTGCACTGCCAGAGCCTGCAAAAACACAGCTTTGGACACAGGGGAAGGGAAGAGTGTGAAAGGAGCATAAGTCACCATCTCTGAAGAGTTGGGGCTCTCTTTGGTACGCATTAAGACTCCATGTATAAGAGCTGCATCTTTTGCCACTGTCTCCAAGTCATTGACCAGTTTAGTATTCATCAACATGTCCTCTGGTATTCCTTTGGCAGCCATTGTTATTCACCTGTCCTTGTAATGCTACAGGCAAATCCACAGGTTTCAGTAATGGTAGTTGATGGAATGCCTTTTTGTCAGATAATTGGTTCAGGGAGAAAAAAAAGATCACATTCACACATTTTTTTATCACTTTTTCGATGTGCACACCATACCATTTTAATGAGCTATCTAAAGAGCACCATTGAAAACTGCCTGCCTTTTAAGAGCAAACAAATGAGGTTGATCTATAATGTGATACCAATATTATTATACTTGTTTTAACACATGAAATGTATTTAAATCTATGACATTATCTATGACGTATAGGCTATATGATTCCATATTTGGGCAAAGTTTCAGCCTGTTCCCACTATGATGCAATGAAAGTGAAACATTTAATTCCAACGGTCTCATATTAAAGCACATACATTGTATTTGTCAGGTGATAGCATGTGATAGCAACAGTTTGTTCAGATAATAGCATAATTATGATCTCTCAATAGCTCCACATTTTCACAGTACAAAGCTTAGATTGGCCTGGCCAGATTACTATGTGAAAAAGGAAAGTTGTCTTTAACAAAATAATCTGTTCTGTATGTTTAGTCAAATTTGAGAGGAATTCCAAAACGGACAAATCCAATTTATGCCTCAGCTCTCCCGTGATTTAGAATAAGAATATAGACTACTTACAAATATACCCATTCATCAGCAAGCTATCTTATTTGAATACCAGTATAACTCTATACTACACTTTATCTACAGTGTTGTTATAAACTCCTCAAAAAGAGTTCAGAAATATTATTTTGGTCGATTATTCCTCTCCTTCAATAATACCAGCGCTCAGAGCAAGAAGAGTGTCAGGAGGCTTTAAACATTCAGATGATGATGATAATGATGGTAATCATAACAGAAAACACAATGGTGATAGTGATGATATGTTTCTGAAGTGGTGAAGAAGGTTTAATGATTTATTTTTTCCTCTTTTCTCCCCTCTTCCTCTCCTCTCAATCTCCCCTCTCCCCACAGATCCTTTACTCCACATCTGTGCAGCTCAGCCCCCCCCCCCCCCCCCCCCACACACACACACAAATACCATACCATGTTAATATGAATATATAATATGAACTCCATGCTGTAAATTGTAAATAGTTTTAAGGTTGACATAATTATATTCTTAATAAGAATAACAATATGCTGTACATTGTAAATAGTTAGAAACAAACCCTTTAGTATAGAAGATAGGTATTTATGTAAATACATAAATGTAGCCTGTACATAATTGATTTCAGTTGTCTTTGATTTTTATAAAACTATTGAATCTACCTTTGTGGAGGCTCACATAATATTGTTGAATTCTTTACTTTCATAGTCCTCATTGTTTCACTGAATAATAAAAAAAAATCTAATGGCAACTCAGGTGTTCATTTTGGCATTTGTATTATTTTATACATTTGACACATCTTATCACATCATCTTTGACACACTCTTATATTTTGGCACCTAAATACAAACACATGCACACATTTGATTTAGCAAATTGCCTGAGAGGGAGGGTAAGAGACACTAGAGAGATGCACAGGAAGGCAAGACTCACTTTTCTACAATTTATTCATAAGTCTACAATCATCACAACTAAGAGATGTCCTTCAGGTTCCAGTGGAGATTGAAGCTGTTTGCAGAACAACATGGGCAAAGATTCCATGTCCTGGACCTGGAACAGGGCTCAAGAGTCAAATGCTCCTACAATCTGCATTTTGTAATCACATACATTAGGTAGAAAACTTCCCAAGGTTATGAAGAGTTGATCGATTTATCAGTGACAATTATTTTTAGTCTGCAAGTGTTGCTTTGGAGGCTGTTTGTTCAAAACCAGATCGCTGATATGACTCTGAACCTTGCTTTCCTCAACCATGTTTGGCTTAAGTGAGTTTGTCTGATGGTGTGAACTTTTACAAACAATAACTTAACATGTCAAAGAGGAGATCCGAGCACTCAAAAAAGTGGAGGAGAGGATATGGAGTTAAAATGCCAACATGTGTGCTCGGATCTGTTCTTTTTAAGCCTGCATTCCTCCTGATCCTAGAAGCACCTTCAGCATGCTTTTTTAGACATTTAATCTCCTTTGTGCACACGGTTGGATTCTGTGTTTTTTCTCAACATGTCACTTAATGAATCTAAATAATATTGAGGCCATTTATGTACTCTGTATTTGCAGTAGAAGTTGTACCAGGGCGCCATTGCAGCAGTAACATTTAGTGACCCCTTTGTGATGGAATTTGCGTCTTTTACTTTTAGACCCACACAAGATGAAGCATCTGAATAGAGGAGTCATCGTTGTACTGGTCAAAATTTGCAGTGAAAAGCAAGTGTCAAAACTGATGATTTATGTTCAGGATTTGTTGAAGGAATATTTAGGAGATATGTACAAATATAGAGGCATGATCTACTGATGATCATGATGTCATCTTTCTAACAACTTGATTTGAAAATTGTGTTTTTCAATGTATTTTTGTATTATTCAAAAGAAAACACTCTTTCCGATCATTCAGTGAGATTTGAAGAACAGGAATTAGATACAAATATTAAGCTTTGTAACTAACATCAACATGTAGTAAGTAGCACTGACTTCTGTACTGTTTATGATAATAGTTATTGTAACTACAAGGTGGTGTATTTTGGACACCAGGTGGCAGTGTACTACCACTACACATTAAGAAAATGTTTACATTTAGGAATGGTTTTGGTGAAAAGATAAAGGAACTGTACACTGAATGTGGTCATTAAGACACCTAAATTCCCCTGAGGAGCAGTCTGGTGTCTTGCCTTCAAACTATGCACTAAAACCAATGGGGTTTCTTGCAGATTATGGCAGATATTCTATTAAGGCCCTTGAAATCCTGAAAGTATATCTATGCCAATATTTGGTCTTTCAAGGTTTCTGTCAGTTTTAATTTAGTGCTGCTACATGCTCAACAGAGCTGCATCCATCCTTGGAGGAGTGTGAGTTCAACCACCACTGATTCTCAACCTTTTTCATTTCAAGGACCTCCAGTTTTATATGCATTTGGCCGCAGACCCCCATTGATACAGTTTGTCATCTCTGGGACCCCAATCTATACATTCCATTCATGCACTTTAGTAAGGGTTCATTTATTGGAACCCTGGTGGGCTCAGAACCCAACGTTGAGAACCAGTGTTAGCCTACTACTATACAGTACAGTGGTATAGACAGTTTACCACAAATTTGGTTCCCCACTGCTGTCTATTCCAAAGCTTTTCACACTTTTTGTGCCCAACACAACACCAACAGACAAGTCAAAATCTCAAGGCACACCTGTATTCATAGCAAAAATAGCCGTAGATCTTTTGTCTGGGAAAAAATATCATATAGCTTATATAGAGCATATAAAGAAATGCCTTAATAAGGAGGCCAGGTTGAAAGTGGTTAAAATATTCTTTGTGGGTATATAATTTGCCTCTGTATTGGGAAATGGGTGCGCACAAAATAATTATAAAAAAATATATAGTTGTATATTATACTGTATATTTGAAATAATGTGTGTGTCAAACAATCCCAAGGCACACCAAGAGGAACCACTTGTCTATTCAATTAATTTCTTATACAAATGAAAAAAGTACATTAGTAAACCGGGTGGTTTCATGGGCGTGTGAATTATACCTAGTGCCACAACTTTCTTTTAATTTTCAACATAACCATTACCACACTACTGAAAAGAGATTAGAACCAACAATTCTCATGGTTCAAACGGATCATTTTATTATATAAATATTTACATGGATCTATACTGTACAAACATTTACACATAAATATTTACATATTTACACACACACACACACACACACACACACTATAACAGTAATATATATGCACACACACACACACACACACTCTCAAAAACAAAACTGTTAGGGATTATTGATTCCTAACAGTTATTATCAAAACTGTTATCGATTTATATATATATATATATATATATATATATATAACTCAGAGTGATAGAATTGACCCAAGTCGTAGTCTGTCATAACTTGATAAATAGTCAACAAAACAAAAAAAAAACAATGGGGGAATAAAAATAAAGATAAGTAAAAACAACAACAGCATTGCTTATGGAATATATAAGCATGGGTCTTCTGACACATTTACATAATAATAGCTGTACAGATATGGAGGAGGACAACAAGGCCCTGGGGGTTGGTTACCGTGTGGGAGAAGACAGTCTCTTCCTCATGGTGGCAATCAACTTTTCCGTGAGGAAGAAGAAGATGCGCATGGAGCTGGATCTCACTGAAGGGGACATCGAGGAGAAGACCCCAAATCCTCTGACCCGCCGACAGTTACTGAGTCAGGTAGCTGGTCTGTATGACCCCATTGGTCTGGTGACGCCTCTAAAGCAAAAGGGCGTCGTCCTTGTCAGGAGGGCCTTTCAGGAGGTTGGGACATTAACGAAGGATACATGGGACAGGCCGTTATCTACTGAGCTACGCGGGAAGGCAGTTGAACTCTTCAAAGAGTATGCACGGCTGAGTACTGTCACTTTCCCTAGGAGTGTTACCCCGCCTGGCTGGGTGGGTAAACCCTGGGGGGGGTCACTTTTTCCGACGGGAGCTCTGACTCCTATGGAGCGGTGCTCTGCCTGCGCTGGGATACTATGAGTGGGGTTGAGATCCGGCTGGTGGAGTCAAAAGCTAAGTTGACTCCTCTCGACCAGAAGGGCGACGCCGTCAAATCGGAGATCTGCGGGGCCGTCTTCGCCACCCGGCTAAAGACCTATATGCTGAAGCATGGGCGGTTGGAGGTGGAGAGGTGGTATCACTTCGTTGATAGCTATGACAGCAGGGGAGCAGCCAGGCTCTTCACGATACAGGACTGCAGCTCAGAAAGCAGAGTGACGTTCACCAGCAGCTTGCTCTCAGCAAACTTAGTCTTGACGGCCTAGTGGAGAGGGAAAACTAGCATTAGTTTTAATATATGTAAACATCCCTATCTCACTCCATTATATTATACTACATTATACTAACCCTAACCCTAGTGGAGAGGGAACATTTATATTAGTATTCACTATTCATCTATGCAAACACTAAGCCAAGGTAAACACATACTGTACAACACATCACATGCAGAGAGACAGTGTAGTGTCTCAGTAATCTAGGATCATAGGAAAACTAAGAACCTAGCATCAGTCTGAATAATATAATATCAAAAACGTAAATAATCTGTACATTGAAACTATAGGATGCCAGATAAACACATGAACCTAGCATCTGTCTAAATAACTTCTAAATAACTTAGCATTAGTATTCATCTATTCAAACATCCACATCTTACTCCATCAACTTCTGAATACTTTTGTTTGCCCACTCACCTGGAACTTTGTTTCCCCCTCGTCGCAAAGAACAACATTCTTTGCCAGGTGCTGCATTATTGGCTTCAGGTGAGCCTCGTCATACCTGGTGTAATGCCGCTCTGTAGGAGTCTGCAACACATGAAAAACAATCATTAGGATCATCATATGAGGTGCAATACTGCTCTGGAGGGGGAACAAAAACTAGAATCAAAGACAAAATGTAAAGCTAGCCATTTGTACTAATAAGCCAACATATACATTGATTCTATAGAACTCACCCATGGCAGGCCACCCTGCAGCAGCTGAGAGAGGCACAGTGAAGCAGCAGCAATCTCAGAGGGCCGGTAGTGAACCATGTCGTAGTCGAGGAGTGTCAACTCCATGAGATACATGGCCAGCATGTGTCTCTCCACAGTACACTAGAACAAACAAACAACACTATTAAAAGCCTGCTTGCATATACAATTCAAAATACCCTTCTACATGCTTTATTTTAACCACCATTTGACCAGTCACCACCTATGTTCATTTTTAGACTATGTTCACACCGTCAGCCCAAATCTGATAATTGTCCAAACCAGATTGGAAATCAGAGTTGTTTCATCAAGTCTGAACAGCATAAAACCTCATGGAAATCTAATCAGAGTTGAACCACATTCCTAGGTGGATTGAAATGTCATTCAAATCTGTTTTCTAAATGTGTGTTTCAGTCTGAACACTGACACTGCGAACGACCTTGGAGCTCGTGGGAAATAGACGATCCACAAGCTTACATGTCAAATTGTGCCATGTAGATCTGCTATTTTATACACAAATCCAAACTAACCACTTGCAAATAACAGTGTTGACAGTCAGTCCTAAAGATCAGATTTTGCCTGCAGTCTGGACAAAGCCTTGGTGCAGAGAGTCAAGTCTGATCACTACACCTTGTATGTTAGTTAGTGAACCATGTGAACAGTGACTCACGTTTGCAGCCTTGGATGCTCTCCTGAGGAAGTGCAAGGGCAGCGGAAACCCCAGCTCATAGTTGAGGTACCTCAGCATTACACGCTCCATCTGTTTAATCTGAGTGGTTGTGAAGGCGTTGTCTGTGATGTCGGCAAAGTCCTGGATCCCTGGGGCACCTACTTGTCTCAACTCCTCGTACTTTGAGGCCACCAGCATGGCAGTGACACCAACAAGCTGGAGCTTCTTTGGTGAAACTGACCGAACCTGTAATACATCACAACAGCTCATTAGAAAAAGGAAAGGAAAAGAAAAGAAAGAAAGACAAGAGCAGATCAAATGGCAAACTCATTTGTAAGTTGCCCTTACTTGCAGAAAACGATCCAAGATGGCAACTGTGAGATAGAGTGTCTCCTGCCGCAGATACAAACTTAAATGAACCTGGATCAGCCAGTCGATTAGCTTAGCTCGCATCTGTGCCGTTATGTCGTAGCCCTTCAAGAACCCAGGTCGCACAGCCTGCTTTACCTGTAAAGACAAAAGACTTCATTACATTGCTGCATGACACCAGGTCACATCTAGGCCTGTCACAATTATTACATAATCGCAATTATTTTGCATTATCGCCATAATATCTTTCATGTTCAAAAATGTTCAAAAATAGTGTAAATAGGTCTACAAGCTCACAATGCGTCGCACCGCGTTGTAAGCTTGTAGATTGGGTATTGTTTTACATTTATTTTACACATTTTCAGTATAAAATTACGAAATGTGGCCTATTATGGCCATAGCACATTATTTATTTTAATCATTGGTAGAGGTACTTGTCAGTCATTTCTTTGCATATTTAAGTTATTTGTCAAATCTGCCCAGTGCATTTTTTGTTTACATGGCCTAAAAGCCAAATAGAAATTACATTTTTATGTTCCAATGTTCAATGGAAAAACATAATTAAATCGTTATTCACAATTATTTGTATGACAATTAATCGTCAAGTAAAGTGATGATTGTATGACAACCCTAGTCACATCATGTAGTAAAGAAAACATGCCTCTGGCATCACATACCTCTAGATCCATTAGATGTGCATATATGTCTTTGACATATTCAGAACATAGGAGGGACATCTGTGAGTCTCCTGCATCAATGTCCTCTACTGTGAGGAGCGGGTCAGGGAAGGCCTCCTTCATGGAAACATCTGCAGCTTGTTCTGGACCAGTGGAGGGAGACACTTGAGGAGGTGCCTGAACTCTGGTAACTCCAGTCCTCTGAGAAGGAGAAAAGAATACAAATACATTCAAAACACATTCTTCTTTGAAGTCAAACTGTAGGTAATTTGTTTCTTGTACATAGTTTAAATCAATGGTTCTGAATATCGGGTCCAGAGACCACCAGGGGTCCAAATGTAACTCAGTAACTCTGAGTGTATGAGTGTACATCGTCACTGTCGGGTGGAAACCATGAATGTCCATAACTGTTACTTTTGAGGAAATGGAAAAAAGAACCAATTCCAATGCAATGTAGTTATTATTTAGTCACAAGCTCTTGTTAATACTGGTCATTGGTTCAAAATGTATAAAACCCCACACGCACTTAACCTATTTAGACTTGGAAAGCCTATACACTGTTATACCTTTCAATCTGGGGAAGCATCTGTCATTTCAGATGTTGCTATGTATATAGCAACATTATTTTAGTTTTAGGTTTTTTTTTAATAAAAAAAAAAAAAAAACATAAAGAATTGAGGTTTTTCAGAAGGTTAGCATTTAGAGGCCGTTTAAAAAAAGAAAATCTTCCTCAGGGCTAAATGGATTTGACTATCTTCAAAAATAGCAAATCTACATGCTCACAACGTGTCGTGACTAGTCAAGTAGCTACTTTTGAATGACACGACAACGTAGGGTATTCATTTATATAAAAACATAAAAAGTTGAAATATGGAGAGAATGTTTCCACCCAACAACGATGATATGCAATGCTACTGTGCAGACTAGCAAAAACTTACTCGGGATTCCAGGATGGATGCTCTCCACAACTTCCTATCCCCCATCAGGAGCTCTGCAGTGTTGTTAGCTCTGCTGCCACGCTGCAGTGTGTCTACATAGGTGGTGCGCCTCTCTACCCTCCTAGCTGTGCCTTGTGTCAGTTTGCTGGCCATCAGTTTCAGGTGTCTGCCACAGTGCCCAGCCACCGTTCTCTCCCTGACCTTGTCTGCGACTCTCGGGAGGCCTCTGCAGAGGTCCACATTTCTGATGTGGTCCACGTTCACCAATGGTACATCAGGGATCCTCTGTAGGATTCTTGTGTAGACAGCATCCAGGGCCTTGTCCTGTTGTACTGTCTTGAACTGAGAGTGTACAAAGGGAACCTTACATTAGAGGTATACAAATTAAATGTAAACAACGTCATTGTCTAAATTAACAGTCAGTTTAAATTAACAAAAGGATTTCAGTGTAGGGATCTGGAAAAAAAGTATCAAATTGGGGACTGTGAAATTGTAAAGGTTGAGAATCAGGAGTTTAAATATTACCTTGGTGTTAGAAGCCTTGTTGGCAAAGTTGGAAAGGTCTCCAAGAGCAGCTCTCTTTGGAGCACCGTTGGTCTTCCTCTTCCCCATGTATGCAGCTGGGTTCTGCACGTTCATCCACTGTTGAAACTGTAACATTCAAAAACAGAAACAAAAAACGTTACAAAAAGCGATGTTAAAAATGCACTTGAGGTTTAAAAGATTCATCAAAAACAAATGCACAACCAAAACTGGATCAAATGAACACCCAAAAGAGAAAAAGACTCGATCTCAATTCATGTCGCTTGCCGACCAGAACAGACATTAAAAACAACGTGTTTAGTTAAAAAGAAACACACTTCACCAACGTTCACAACATTCAAAAGTCACTCAACAACCAACGTGTAAAAGCAAACAGCAACCAAAACAGACATTCAAGCTGACAAAGCGTCCGTTATAAGCTTGGAAGATCAGTTCTGCGAGCGACACCAACACCATAACGTCAACGTTTAGCCTAACGGGAAAATAACAGGCTTAACTCTAGTTATTTTTCACATTTTACTCACCATAACGCTGAACTCACCGAAGATACGATAAAACCGTTCAATTCTGAATTTAGTTAAAAAGCAACGATCAAACTATACTTTACGTTTAGAAGGTTCAAAACACTTCACCAACGTTCACAACATTCAAAATTCTCTCAACAACCAACGTTTTAAAGCCGTTGAACCAGCAAACATCACCAAACAGCAACCAAAACAGCACAGACACAACCAAATAACGTTAAATAAGCCAGAAACACCACAAAACAAAAGACTGAAACTCAATGCACATCGCTTGTCGACCAGCAGAGAACAGATCTTCAAGCTGACAAAGCGTCGGTTATAAGCTTGGAAGATAAGTTCGGCGAGCGACACCAACACCATAACGTTAACGTTTAGCTAGCCCTGAAACATGACTGTCATACAAGCGTCATGTGAACCATGGCTAACGTTTAGCCTAACGGGAGAACAAGCTTAACTGTAGTTGTTTTTCATAACTGTTCAGTAACATTCAAAAACAGAAACAGTTACAAAGTCGTTAGCTAAAAAGCAACGTGAAAAATGCACTTAAGGTTTAAAGGATTCACAACGTTTTCAGGTTAAAAAAAATGCACAAGCAAAACCACAAACGACACCAAAAAGACTCGCTTGCCGACCAGAACAGATATTAAAGCTGGCAAAGCGTCGGTTCGGCGAGCGACGACAGCGAAGCTCCATCTTGTTGACGTTAAACCGGGCACGAACAGGATGAATGGAGCCTCGCTGTCGTCGCGAACCGACGCCTTGTCAGCTTTAATGTGTGTTAAACCTGCCATGCTAACGGCCCGGGAGAACGTTACAACAAGCTAACTGTAGTTATTTTAAAATTAGTTTACTCACCGCATCGCTGGATTCCCTCTTGGACACGACGAAAACAGCGTTTTCCATGTTGTGATGATAATGTAATAATGTGTAATAATGATAACAACAATTCACCGAAGTAAAAAGTTAGTAACTACTGCAGTAGCGAGTCAAACAGACAGTTAACCGTTAAGTCTTAACTAAACTACAGCAGTAGCGAGTCGAATGCTCTCCGTTGTGACAGTAAACACCGACTGACGCTTTACCGCCGTTGCTTCCCATATTAAAGTTCTCAAACGCCCGCGCCTCCTCCTATTGGCCGGCCGCCCGCGGAATGCACGCCGCTCATTGGTTGTTGAAGGATGCACATTGCGTCATTCGAAGTTGAGTGTAGCGTGTGGGGAAAATAGCCAATCTACAAGCTCACAAAGCGCAGCATCAGCATCATGTCATGAGCTTGTAGATCAGCTACCCACCCGCACACGGGAAAACCGTGGCATTTTAGAGGTTCTAACTTTATTTAACAATGTTATACACACAATACAGTAGGTTTAAACGTCAAAAATAAAATACAAACAAGAATTTATATTATATTAAATTAATATTATAAAAATACTAAATTGAAATGAGTTTTTGGCAACTTTATGAATACAATTCGGTCATTGATGTGACATCAGTTGATAAGTACCGCTCTGTGCATTATGGGAAACGTCAGAGCTTGCATTTTGAAAATAAACATTGCGTCAACGGCAGATCTACAAACTCACAGCGCGTTGCAGGTGCGACGCACTGCGAGTTTGTAGATCTTCTCTCGTCTGTTCTCGCGGCACGTGAGAGGGCGGTTACCGTTTTGACTGGCCAATCACAGCGGGTCTTCAGCTGTGACTGTGACGTATGACAGCAGGTGCCTGAGATGATCTCGTGATGCTCTAACGTCTATTTTTCAGTCTGTCACATCTTCTCTGAGAGCTGGACGTTTGTTGAGAGAGACCTTCTGACACAAGCAGACAGTTGACTGACTACTAACTTCTAACTTCTTCTTCACTTCAACACCAACGACGTTACTTGAGACCATGGAGACGGTATGTTAACATCTTTATTAATACAATATGGAGGCTGTGAATGTGTTATAATGTTCTTTAGAGCACGTCGTTTAAGACGGTTTGTTTAGAGTCCCTATCTGGTAAAGGCTAATTTAACGTTAGTTAGCCTAGTTAGCATGTTTTCGTTCGATGTCGTATGTTGGCTACCAGTGGTTCTCAAACTTTTTCATGTCAAGGAAGGATCCCCAAATTGACACTTATTAGCCTGCGGACCCCCATTTGAAAAGATGTGCCAGGGAGCCCCATAAGAGAAGATTTTTTTACGGCTCTAGCAGTGATTCTCAACCGTTTTAATTTGAAGGACCCCCAGTTTGAAATGCATCATTAGGCTACGGTCCTACGGACGGACCCCATGTAATGACATTTATATCTCTGGGACCCCAATTTATATTGTAAAATCAATGTTAATTTAACTCTGAGAGTGTACAAATGGAGCCGTTAGCGTCCATTTGGTTCAATTTGTACACTGTCTGAGGTTACAGAACCTTAAGGGTTCATTTAGTTACTATCTATCATTTAGCTGGGGACCCCCTGGAACTCCCTCAAGGACCCCTGGCCCTGGGTGTCCCCGGACCCCACTTTGAGAACCACTGGACTATAGGATTAATCTACTTTGCACTTTTTTTCGAGTTGCTGTGCCCGTGGATACATTATGAGCATCTGCTAAATGCCTTCATGTACATTGTAATAATGGGAGTCGTTTTATATTGTCCTGCATCTTTCAAACGAGTTGCTGTTCGTTACATAGGCCTATATTACTCGGTGTTAATGTAACTCTGATATTGTACACATTTAGGCAAATGGACTGGTTCAAATATTATTTACCCAAATGTTAACGGTTACATTCGCTGACTCTCAGAGTTACTTACAAACGGCCATTTAACACTGAGGATGTTACTGTTTAAATCAGTGCTTCTCAAACTTTCTTTTTGTCAACGTCCCCCAAATTAATGTCTTTGGCTACGGACCCCCCATCTGAAAATATTTTTGTGACAAGGAGGAGGGATCCCCAATTCCCCATACAAGATTTGTGTTGTTAAAATAGTTTTTTTTAAATAGTTGATCTACATGCTCACCACGCGTTCACATTGTGAGCTTGTACATCGGCTATTTTAATAAGCTGATGTAATGTATATAGGGTTAAAGTGGTTAAACTGATTTTGATACTATATTGTGCTGGGGACCATAAACAGTATAATCATTCACTAAATGAACACTGAGGATTTTACTGTGTAAATATGAAATGAATAACTGTATTATCTTCCATCCATACATCTTCAACCACTTATCTGGAGTCTGGTTGAGGGGGCAACAGCTCCAGCAGCAGAGAGTTCCAGACTTTCCTTCCCCTACTAGCAACATTAGCCACTTCATCCTGGGGTTTCCTAAGGCGTTCCAAGGCCAGCGTGGGGATATCTGGTTCTCGGCCTCCTCCCAGTGGGACGTTCCCATAGGAGCACCCTAGGGAGAGAGGAAGCGTCTGTACGAGATGCCTGAACCTTTTCCACGTTAAGGAGCAGTGGCTCCTGGCTAAGTTTCATTTATCAATTTTTCAAATCAATTGTTTAAAAAAATATATATAGTTGCTGTTGGGCAGAAACCTCATCTCCATATTTTATTTTTTTGTAAATTAATACCCTACTTGATCATTACACAGAAGTATCTAAAATAGCAGATCCGCAATCGAGCTTGTCGGTCTGCTATTTTTGATACTTTTGAATTCTAATACTCAAACAAGTATCAGTTTTAGAGGTTTCCACCCGACAGAGACGATATATGCAATGGCCTTCTATTTCTTGCACTTCAATGTATGAAGGAAATGAGCTTAATTTACACATTTCTACATTTTCTCCCACAGAATGCTGCAGCTGCCAGCTTCACCTGGACTTCTGTCCTGATCCAGGACCCCAACAACCCCCAGAACACCAGGGTGGTTCTGAAGAGGGTTCGGACCGAGCGCCTTCAAGTAAGTACATCCTTACTACCAGTGGTGGAAAGTAACTAAGTACATTTATTCAAGTAGGCTACTGTACTTGAGCACACTTTAGTGGAATCTTTTTTACTTTACTTGAGTATGTCCATTTTTTAATACTTCTACTCCACCATGTTTCACAGCCAAATAATATTTACTCTACTACAATTATTACATTTTAGTTACTACTTTGTAGATTTAGATTATTACAAAATGTATAAATTAACCCTATTCTATATTTTGTACATTGAAAAATAGCCGACTTACAAGCTCACAGTGAGTTTGAGCTTGTAGACTGCCTATTTTTGGAAGTCTATAAGCAGAGACTTGAAGAAAGCATCCACGAGTTTGTCTGTAGAAAGAAACATTAGACAAAAAACGCTATTATTTAAAAAACAAAATTCAATGGACTTCAATTTCCTGCAGTTACATTTACTGAAAGAAATTAGCTCAAGTTACTAATGTATGCATTTCCTCACACAGGACGCTCCATACAACTGGACGTGCACCGTGGTGGATGACCAGAATCCCAGGGCGATACTGAGGAGGGTGCCAGTGAAGGATGCCTCACCGGGAGAAGCACCCACTCAGCCACAGGTGAGTTGGTTTCCGTGTTTGACCGACGATTCAGACACGGAAACTGACTCCTCTGTTTCTCCTCCCCCACAGGTCACCACCAGGAAGAGGGTTACCGTTGCCAAGAAGAAGCAAGGAACTGGATCTGGTTGGTTCAAGTATGTAGATACATTTTGGTCACTTGTTCTCATGGTTTTGTTATTTTATTTCAATACATTTGTTTTTCTTGACCACAAATGTTTAAGAATGTTATCTAGATACTATAGCATGTTGTATAGACCAGTGGTTCCCAAACTGGGGGTCGGGACCCCGATTATCTTAATGTGCAACATTGTTTTCTCACTCAACAGTTAACAAACCAACATGCAGTATAAGTGTATACAGGGTTTCTGCACTTTTCTATTTAATGACGTTTAAGACCTTTCTAATACGAAATTGGCCAAATTGTCAAATATTACTTAAGAAAGAGGCAAACATTGTGAAAATAGCCGATCTACAAGCTCACAACGCCTCGCACTTATTTTGGGGGGGTTGTGGCCTGAAAGGTTTGGGAACCCTTGGTATACACAGATGCTAGGTTCATTGTTTACCTGGAATCCTAGTTTCTTTGAGGCACTACATTGTTCTCTCTGCATTCTTATTTATGTGACCTTGTTGTTTATTGACTGGAGTTCGTTCTTACTCTGCTTATTCCCATCTCATACTTTTTGCAGGAGCATGCAAAGCTTCCTCCGGCAGAAACACAGCTCTCAGAACACGGGCAACAACACCAGGCCAGAAGGGATTTGCAAAGGAAGAGGAGACTGTGAAGGAGACTGCGGCCAAGGAGTAGCCTGCAGAGGCAAGAGGCCACTAGCCAGACACCACCTTCTGGTAAGTACACCTTTACTACAGATCTCTACAATAGAGACATTTATTAATTGATAAATACATCAGTTACATGGTTTAGTCTAGTTAGACCAGTCATCCATCTTTGAAGAAAATTAAAGGGGTTATAGTTCACCCCCAAAATCACTTTCTTTCTATTAATTACACACCCCATGGAGACTTGAATTCATGGAGATTTTCCGCCAGTCATCAAATGATTAGCTTAGGAATGCGACAAAAACAAAAAAATCTTCATGAATTCAAGGCTTCATGGGGTGTGTAATTGATAGAAAATAAGTCATTTTTTTGGGTGAACTATCCCTTTTTAAGGGTGCATTTTCGTACTATTGATTGGAGTTGGTTCTTGATCTCAAGTCCAAGAGTTGAGCTAAACAAGGCTAAGCTCACATTCAACAAACCTTTAACCAACCGTACGTTGTTGACTGGAGTTAGGGGTCTGTACTCCCCCCCCCTCCTTTTTCCCCTCTGCACTAAATCTCTTTCTCAAAAATAGTCTTCAAGTTCCCAACACGACGCGTTGTGAGCATGTACAATTTCAATTTTTGCCGAATGCTTGCCCAGTTGCCCCACACGCTATTTGTTTCTGAATTTAGTTCATGTGGTTAAGCGGCAAGCAGAGACATGGAAAAAAGCATCCATGAGTTTGTCTGTAATTGTGAAATAGTTAAAAACAGTGTTGCCTGTTGAGTTAAAGCGATTGACCAGTGATGTGGCATGCGTGTACATTTACCTCCACTTAAAACTATGTCTGAAGTTTATTTAGTTTAATTTATGAAGCAAATCAGCTCAAGTTACAAATCACTACATTTTCTCCAACAGATCGATGAAGATTACATCTCCAGCAGAAGGACGTGCATCGTCATTGATGTTCCCACCAACCGCAGGATGATCCGGAGGAAGGTGGGTTGGCAAAACGTTCATATAGTAACGTCACCTTAAGTGACATAGTTACTTGTTATAATGTACACAAATTATGTGTTCAAACAATGTGTAAATCACCAAATGTTCTAATTTGTTATTCACTACAACTCAAGTTTAAATAGCAAAATATTATCCTTGTTTTTATTTTTATATTTTAATTTCATTAAGGAGGGAGCTTACCGACGTATACAGGCACCAAACAGAACTTAATTTGAACTCCCCCCAAATAATTTTTGTGACTTATATACTGTATGTATGCTTACTCTATGTATGCTTTATTCATGTGGTTTTGATTAGCAAGATATTTACATATTGCAGTCGAGAAAGGGCTGGACATTGACACTAACACCTGTGTTTCTTCTCCATGCACAGAGACCATCACACGTCGCCAGATTCGCCACCAAGAGACCTGGACCCGGCCAACGGTGAAGATAGTCTGCCAAGTGCCTCCAGAATCTCCTACTACCTACCGTTTCTACGAACTTCAGGACTTTTCAGCCACACTGGCACTGACATTATGAATTAACAATGTATGCCCTTTTTCAATCTTAGTGAAAATAGCTGATCTACAAGCTCACAACGCGTTGCGGTGCAACGCGTTGGGAGCTTTTGATCTGCTATTTTCACTATTTCTGAAAATGTATTTTTTGGTTTCTTTACATTTTTTGGGGAGATGTTTTATATTTAAATACAGCCATGCTTTGGTATTAAAAAGAGAATGTACTTTGTAATTTGCACTTTTGTGTACCGGTACTTGAGTATTTACTTCAGTACACGGGTTAGATATTTAAGTTAAGCTCTTATCGGACACCACTGCGAGATGGGTCCTAGTCTTAGACAACCAGTTACCCTTTCCTTTGAGTCGTTTTATTTTACAGTAATGCTTTCATCTAAATAAACTTCAACAGTATAGTCATGTTATCTTGTACATAAAGTATGCTTTCATGATCTTTTGTTTGTAAATAGTAAAGTGTTGTTTTGCAAATTGAGTAGTATTAAATATTTTGTTTGAAGAAATCTGTAACATTTCTGTAAATAATAGTGTTATATTGTACATTGACTTTGGTTTGAGCTTTTATTTCTTACATTAAGTGTTTTATTGTTGTGTTCATTCATTAAGTTGTAGTTACATGTTTTTCTTTTTTTAAATGTTTTTAAGTAGCAGTTTGTTTGTTATAGCTTGTGTAATAAATAATGCATTTTATATGATAATCATATATCAAGCTTCATCTCTTTATTTCTCTTTGGCTTTAGTGTTGAAATGTAAGTTATGCAAAGCTCTTCATTCTTGTAACTGAAGATTGACGATATCAAGTGTAGAAAAATATCTGAGATTTAGAAAAGTTTCATTTCAGGCTTGAGGTTTGACTGATGACACAAAACAACTAACTACTGCATCCATGCAGGTCTGGTTATGGGAGTGAAATAGTAGACCGGAGTGACGCACCGTGGGCATGTACATGTGCTATTTTTGAAAAGCCTTAATTTAAAATGATTGTGATGCTATTAATGAATTTAGCCAGGGACCTCCTGCAACCACCCCAAGGACCCCTGGGGGTCCCCGGACCCGACTTTGAGAACCACCGCTTTATGGTGTAGTGGAATAATGCTGAGTTTCCATGTTCAAGTCTCATCTTACCAACGGTACATAGGCCAAGGAAAAACCTCCACTCCAAATGTACATACAGTAGTACCATACTGAAACATAGGATATTGCAAGTCTGCATGAAATACATTTTCACAGTAGTCACTCTGAGAATTAATAGATCAGGAAAGAAAACAGGCCAGACACAGGGCGAGAGTTTTAAAAATAAGCGTGGTTTATAAAACCCAGACAGAATCACCAAAGTGTATACAGAAATACAAATATCATCAGGAAAACCATCATAGTACAGTGTTATACACTCAACATTTACAAACTACTCCGTAAAAGGGAACTCAGAGGTTGGGTCGGAGTGTAAGACTTTTCCTTTCTTTTAGTCTTATCTATCTTAAAATCACATTTAACCACGTAACATATTTGTCATTTTGTATCTTGTTTCTGTATCTTATCAAAGTACAACCTAGCAAACTACAGGTACTATCACGTTCCCCTACTTAGGTCAGAGAAAGGTTACAACATCAAGAGAGGGGAGAGAGGAAGATGCAGAGATATCTAGCACGTTTACATCATGAGGTTTCAGCAAGCAGTAAAAACGAGTGGATGATCACCCATGAGAAAATGTGATGTCAGGGCTTGCGTTATCATCATCGTCAACATCATCATCATCATCATCATCATAACAATCAAACTGTACAAAGTAACCCTATTATTGTCAGTGGGTTATACATACTGTATCTCCATGACCATGTCTACAAATAACAGACATCAGTCAATTGAAGATTTTGTTTTTGTTTTCACCTCTATACACTTGAAGGCATATAAAAAAAATGCCCCCAGTGTGTACATAGTATATAGATCCTAGATCTGTGACATAATCAACTACTTTCACTATTACAGACAGCAAGAGTAGTTGGCTACAGCTCAATGAGACCTGGAATCAGTCAGGAGTTGTTTCTCCAACAGTATCTTGTTATGGTGTCCGTACTCTGGACTGGGGTCAGTTCCTGTGTCCTACTCCTCAACCAAGGGAACGATTTGAAGGGACGTCCATCCATGATACTCACGTGTTTTCTCTCCCTTGGACTCATATCGTTGCCGTCGGCCAGGCACCTCTTTTTTTTAACGTAAATTAACGCCTGCCTTCATCATAGAGTGTGTCACACAAGAGTAGTGAAAATAGCCGATCTACAAGCTCACGTGTCGCAATGCGACACGTGAGTTTGTACATCGGCTATTTTCACTATTTTAAAATGTTTTGAAAATAATAAACATACAAGGTTTCCACCCGACAGCAACGATATACTCATATACAAGAGTAGACGTGTGGTGTAGGCTACAGAAACTCCCCTTAGCCCCTCCACAAGTCCTGGACGCAAACCCCGGGGATGACGGAGCCAGGAAATAAGATAGAACCACCAACAAGGTACACGCAATCACAATCCAGAATCAGCTTCTTCGTTTCTATGTTTTTCTCTATGGTCTATTCTTTTTTTTATACAAACACATTTGGATAGATTTACACATGGAAAAAGAGTGCAGGATTGTGAACAATCGAAAAAGCCCCTCATCGCCTAAAAAAATACTGCTTGTTTTAGAGCAAAAAACAAATGACATTTAAATGTATGAAACCAATCATCGTCTCAGAAGATACGATGATCGTTAATATACACGTAATGGAAAATAAATTAAGTCTATATACATTGTTAAACTAAAGCAGCATGCAGGCAAGACAACAGGTAGAGCCTTTACTACAAAACAATCTGCTGTAGGGTTGTGCTGTCAGATACACAACACAGTCATAGAGAGAGACAATGGTGTGTGTGTGTGTGTGTGTGTGTGTGTGTGTGTGTGTGTGTGTGTGTGTGTGTGTGTGTGTGTGTGTGTGTGTGTGTGTGTGTGTGTGTACGCCGGGTGTGTGCAATTGTGCATGTATATGCACTCTGACAGTACGTGAAGTTATTTTTACCTGGATGGGCAAACAATGCAAACTTTAGCAGGGACAGCACATTTTGTACGTTCAGGCTTTCAAATATAAGAGATCTATTGTACTGTACACACAGGATTGTGCAATCATTAAGCATCTCCTCTGTTAAGAAAGGTGTTTTAGCCACAATGGGAAAACAGAAGCAGAGGACAAATTAAGTTACATCTTGTGGGTAAAAAACACTATAGTGTCTCTGCTCTCTGGGTTTTGGAGGGCAGAAGAATAGAGGTTAAAGAGAGAGAGCATACATTGAAACGCAGTGTGTTGACCGTTACATCTAAAGATAACATCTAATGAAAGACAGCGGCCAAAGACCCCTGGAACAGGAGCGGCAACCTACTTTCAAAGTTACAACCGATAACGATTGTTGCTCGCAACATATTGTTCAGTCTGCAAGACATGCAGGCACACCAAGTAGGGGCATCTGTGTGAGCATGTAGGCTACAGCATGTGTGTTTGTGTGTTAATACATGACGAATGGAAGAAAATTAAAAAACTGGGAAAAAAGGCTAATGATGGATGTCAGATGTACTTTTTTTTTATCCCTGGTGTTGCTCATTTAAAACACAATTATACATAAACAAAATTCACAACAGTAGAAGTAATTAAAAAAAAGGTGCTAAAATGAACAAGGCAACAGTGAACATTACAGCACACAATGACGTGATGAGTGCATCACATTGCACCTGTTCTGTGTAGAACTAAGAAATAACTCAACATGCAACTCTGTAGAACACCTGAAGCTGTACATTACTGTTACATTCAACATAACATTTATAATAATAATACAAGCAATACTAATCATATCAACTGGGCTTCCAGCAGTAGATTAAAACCTACAAAGACCAAAACTGTCCCCATCAAACAGTTCAATCGATTACATATTCAAAACAATTACAGAATCGCTCCATTCTTGTTACTTTCCCTTGGGCTCCTGCTCTTACACCCTTTAAGCAGGTTAAATGGAGGAAGTGAGTTTAGGCAGAGACACATTCATGGAACTAAAGCTTTGGCAGTTACATTGGGCACTTTGAGATAAATAACTACATAAACATGGTGGCATTTGATTGGACTGTCATTTTTTTTACACAAATTTCAGGCCTGGACAGGTGAGTAGGACGACATTAGTAGGAAAGTCTTTGTCCTAAAGTCCACAGAAGGTGTTCAAGACATTAGCTTTGTAAAGCGAGTATTACAAACATTAGAAAATACATGAACAAAAATTGCACAAATGCTCGAGCTATTCCCATTCTTATAAATAACACATAGTAGTACATAACTATGACAGAGTAATAATGCACATTAAAAAAAATATTACAAAGCAACTTCACAGACTAGAAACATATTTGAATCAAAACATATTCATACAATTTTTTTTTCTTTCATGTTTTCTTTATGTATTAAATGCACTTTTCCGGCAAGTGCTTCCAGGGTTGCTGTTGTACACTGACTTTATTAAAACGCAATAAACAAAATCAACCAACCGAAAGCGGTGGAGTAGAAAAAATAAACCAACAAGTTGAAACCAGTTGATTTTGTTGATATGTTTGAGAATTGTTGAGTCCTTCCTCATGTTTCTGTTATTGTTTGTTTAGTAAGTCTTTTGATTGGCTTGATGTCTCCCTGTAAATCCTGATGTAGTAAAAAAAGCATGTAAACAGTCATCTATAACCTATCTATGCAGCTTTCCAAAAAAACAAACAGGAAAAGATTAAATTAATTTAAACTAATATAAAAACGTCTCAAAATAAAGAAGACAAACTAAAAAGCTTGTTTAAAAAAGAGCAGAGACAGAACTGGGGAAGATCCCAGGGCAGTGTGGTGTTGTCCTTCCAGATATGTGCCATTCCTGTGCGTTACCCTCTCCGTCTTCTGTATATATGGATAAGTGGAATTGCTAACCCCTAAAACTGTAGCAATACTGAACTATGCTTGTGCTTCAGTAGGTTTATGTTGCTCAAATGTTTTCTTTTGTATTATGTGAGTGTTTCCCTATTTTAGTTTTTGTGTATAGAAATGTGCATCTAGTTGTGTGTGTGTGTGTGTGTGTGTGTGTGTGTGTGTGTGTGTGTGTGTGTGTGTGCGTGTGTGTGTGCGTGTGTGTGTGTGTACATGCATGTTTATCCACAACCTGGACTCAGCTGAAAGCTTCGTCATCCGTGTCCTCAATCAGCACCTTGGTATCCTTCTTGGATCTGGAGAGAAGGATGGACAAAATGACACACATGGTAATGCTTTCTAGTTCTGCCTGTACTACATTATGCTGTGTGCTACAGTATGTGCACTGATTCTCAACCTGTGGGCCGTGAAGATATTGCGAGTGGGCCCCAAAATAATTGGCAAAACACTAAGATTTCAATGATAACGTGAGATTTTCAAGACGAAAGAAAAAGGTTGAGAACCGCTGCTGTAGTGAGACACTGACAGAAAATTCATGAAATTCAGTTCTTGTGCTATTCAGCGAGTCGGTTCAGTGCTACAGTACTTTAGTCAGTCAGACTGTTTTGTTTTATACTAATTCTATTTGTGTGCTTTGTTTTTCAAAGGAGACTACCTGAATGTTACCATGTGCTTTCAATTACAAACAATGAAACAACACTGTCTGCATGTATGTCAGTCCGTTGGCATTTTTGCTTTTTTTGCTTTCAACTTGGCGTCCCTATTTTGGGCCTGTCACTATAGGCAGAATTGTCAAAAACTCTAGTGGTTAAACTGTCGGGCGAGGGTCGCTGCAGGCTAGTTGCCATGAAATCTAGTTGAGCGCCACTGCCGTGAGTGAGTGACACCACGCTGACAGCAATCTGGGAACCCAGAGCCAACTGAAAAGGAAAAACAGCGACCTCTGCTGTTTGTTCATATGTCAGTTGGCTCTGGGACAATGACGACGTAGCACACGTGCGCAAGGAAACCGGGGTTTTGGTCTGCCTTCAGTGCATCACTTCCGGTGGTGCGACTATGTTTTCATTCCCACTAACAATATTTCTACACAGAACACTAACACCACTTCTCCCAGAGAACATGGATCGTTTTGGTTATAAGCAAGCCCACTTGTTTCTATGATGAAAGAGCAAGTTAAAATGTGAATATCTTTCCGTGGTTTTGTCTGCTCCGAGGACGCTATTGTTAAATTAGTTTCGGTTAGTTTCGAGGGGGGAAGGATCAACGGACACGTGAATCCCGCCCACTACATTTGATTGGGTAAAGCGCGGCCTGCTTCCTGATCTGAAGGCACGCCCAGTGTGTAGGCCAGTGTGTACACGTTATGACGAAGCTTCACGACAGATTCCAACGCAGAGCAGAATCTGTTCTTGAGAGATTACACTGACAGCAACAGGGACAGATCTTTACTCTACTAAAAACGGTGCCGTTTGTTCCTTACTGTGAGGACAGTAGGGGGCGTCGGAGCGACAGGCTGTAGGACCTCTTCCAGGTCTTCTTGCCGGCGCGGTTCCGGACGCCGTCCTCCTGGTCCATCATCTGCTCCAGCAGTGTCTGGTCGTCGGCGTTGAGCGGCGCCACTGAGATGTCCCTCACCGCACGGAACTCACCACAGTTGTTCAGGTGCTCGTTCTCCAAGCGGAAGAAGTTCCAGACGAAACGCCTGCAAAGAGGAAAGTTGGGCGAAGTTGATTCTGACACTGTGGTGCTGTAAAGCAGTGGTTCTTTTTAAAAAAAAAACATCTGTTTATTGTAGTTTTTTTTCCTCTCACACAGGTATTTTTCAGATATTGAAAACAGGATTTGCACAGATACAAGAAATACAAGACACAATATAAATGAAATTAGAAATACAAAAACAACATGAAACAAAACAGCGGCATACATAACAGAACAACCACATACACAACTTAACAAAACGACATACAAGCAACATGAGGCTGATGATGGTACACACCCAGAGGGCAAAACTAACAGCATCACAATCTAGTATAATATAAAGGCATACAACAGGTACTACCCCGGGGGGCAACACAACACTATATTCACTCAATTCAACTCATCGAGTAGCCCAAGAATAGGTGCCCAGATCTTCTGAAATAGGGGCTCCCTATCAGAAAGGGTGAACCTTATCCTCTCCAGGTGCAACACTCCTCCCAGCTCCTTTAGCCACATATTGATTGTCAGGGGTTTCTCTGATTTCCAGGCCTGGAGAATTAACTTCCTGGCTAAGCAGTGGTTCTTTAAACATTTTTATGTGAAGGACCCCCAAATTGATATGTAATTAGCTGGGGACCCCCCAATCAAAAAGAGTGTGTGCCAGGATTTCTTTTCCTAAAATAGCTGTAGATTGTAGATTGGCTATTTTCAAATAGCCGAGAAATAAAATTGGGCTCCATATGTGTTCATAAAAGAGACACGGATACAGAAATGTCCGTATATGGGCATAAAAGGGACACAGACAGACAGTCGGGTACAACGGGTCTTCTTACAACGGGTATTGCATAACCGGGTGGGGGGCATGCATTTCCAACTTGCATCGTTCCCGACTTGCATCATTACCTGATAGTTTAAGTATAATTTTGAGGTACTTTTACTTTACTCAAGTATGTTCATTTTTCAATACTTTATACTTCTACTCTACCACATCTCATAGGCAAATATTGTACTTTTTACTCCACTACAATTATTTGAACACTTTAGTTACAAGTTAGTGAAAATACTTTGCAGATTTAAATGATCAAAATATTACAAAAAACATACAATAACTAATGAATCCCTATTTTATATCCCTATTCTAAAATAGCACATTCATAAGCTCACTACTCGTCACGATGCAACGCATTGTGAGATTGTAGATCTGCTATTTTTGAAACATCTTCCTACATTTACTTTAGTACAGTAACTTTTGAAGCCAAGACCTTTGAAAATACCGTAGGTATTTTTATATTATGGTATTGAAAGTAAAAATAAATAAAGTCTTCCACCACTGATGGGACCTACCTGAAAACCTCCATAGGAGCCAGTACAGTAGCTACCATGTCTCCCACATTGGGGATGTTGGTCATGGTGGTCAGAGACAGAGAGATGGTCCAGGAAAAACGCAGGATGACATCTTCTAGGATTGCACAATAGTAATACGCCTAGACACAACAGAGACACATTTAGAGAGAGTGAGAGATGTTATGTGTGCCTGTCAGTGTTGCCCTGTCTGCTTATTATAAGCAGACATTTCTGTAAAGTCGCTTGTAAATATTGGCAGTTGTGGGTTGCGGTTTTTTTTTTGGGCTTGTTTCTAAAGTGTAGTTGCTTATTTGGGCTTGTTTCTAAAGTGTAGTTGCTTATTTGGGCTTGTTTGCTAATGTTGTTTAAACCAGTGGTTCTCAAACATTTTCATGTCAAGGACCCCCAAATTAATATGTATGTGTCCACCGACACCCCATCTAAAAATATTTTCTGCCAGGGACCCCCATACCAGATTTGTGTTGTTAAAATGTTTTAAAAAGTATTCAAAATGTTTCACTTTTTTTGAAGATTGTCTTTTGAAAATAGCAGATCTACAAGCATGTAGATCAGCTATTTTCAAATAGCTAATGTATAGGTTTCAAGTGCTCATGTGGCCTAGTCGCTTCTTTTGGGCTTGTTTTCATAGACCTCTTTGCTTATTTCTCTCGCAAAATCGGACACAAGTGGTGTGTGTGTGTGTGTGTGTGTGTGTGTGTGTGTGTGTGTGTGTGTGTGTGTGTGTGTGTGTGTGTGTGTGTGTGTGTGTGTGTGTGTGTGTGTGTGTGTGTGTGCGCGCGCGTGCGTGTGCGTGTGTGTGTGTGTGTGTGTGTGCGTGTGCACATGTATGTGTGTGTGTGTGTGTGTGATGTATAGATGCTTTAACATATAGCTCTACCTTATGTGGATAAACAATCTCCTCCCTGAGGAAGGTGTTTTCTCCAGCTCCAACATCAAACAGACCCCAGTCCATGCGCAGGTCCCAGATCAGCGTGTAGAGAGAACTAATGGCCGAGAACACGATCAGCAAGTAGAAGAACATGTCAGCGTCCGTATGCCCCTGCTCTGGAAGACAAACAAAGACAAACATGTGCCATGTCAGTTTCACTCAAAATTCAAAGGAGCTTTATTGGCATGAGAAAACATACGTTTACATTGCCAAAAGTGTCAAAATATAATAAAAACAGTTTAAGAAAATGGGGAAAGTATGTACAGTTGGAGGGGGTACAGCATTGTGTTAAACAGAGCTATGTCACATCACGTCGTTATATACATGTTGTAACGAGACGTTTGAAATGCAAGACTTGTTTCATAATCCATAGTGAATGTATAATGCTGTATGATCAGGGGTCTCTGTGGTACAGAACTCTTGCTATAATGACCTAAACCACTAGAGGGAGCCTTATTACCATCGATATACCTCACCAATGATTTATTGCTGTTGAGCAGAGCGGTTTTATTACCTCCTTCCATCAAGTCTAATATTCATTAACGAATGTCCTTGTTAAAACTTCTCAAGAAGATTTCTTTTTTATGTAGAATGTTAAATGACTGCAATATCAGTGGCTTAGTGATATGACAGTGTGGAGGGTTCAACTCTCAGAGCAATGAATGCCACTTAGACAAACACACACCACAGACACTAGGGCGCTGCTAAAAAAGCATTGATTGATCACATTCAGTCCAGCTGGACGCAGACAGAGAGTTAAATGAACACTCTGGATTTCACTGTGTACCAAAAAAGACATACCATGCTGATCATATAGGCTGAGTTTGGCCAACCATGGGAGTATAGATTGTGCATATTTGCATGGCTTTTAACCCATTAAGACCTGAAGCACATTCTACAAATGTCTTCTAAATCCAAAAACTATTCTGAAAAACGTATGTTTCTATGTCAGTGGTGCTCAAACTTTTTCATGTCAAGGACCCCCAACATGACCCCCATATCAAAACATTCTGTTCCAGGGACCCCCAGAACAAAGATTTGAGTAGCCAAAGTGTGAAATAATGCTTTTTTAGCTCAAATCAAAAAATGACACAGATGCGTTCCAGGTCTTCATGGGTTTTATAGGTCATTAGAGAGTATTTGACATTGCCAAACTACCGTGTGCTCAGTTGAGCAGCTGCACATTTCTGTCGTGTTGATCTCACCTTGTCATCCTCTGGGTTTTCAGTAGCTGTCAGTCATGCATGTGCATGTGTTCCATTCTGGGTTAGCGCCAACATCAGAGGGTATCATAATAATAACTATTTATAACGCACTTATCAAAACAAGGTTACAAAGTGCTTTCTATAAAACCGAAGAAATCAAATCAGCAACAGAATAAGGTGTGTGTGTGTGTGTGTGTGTGTGTGTGTGTGTGTGTGTGTGTGTGTGTGTGTGTGTGTGTGTGTGTGTGTGTGTGTGTGTGTGTGTGTGTGTGTGCGTGTGCGTGTGCACATACAGTACAAATGCACAACTGTACTGTAATTCTATACATTTATGTCTGTCTATGTATGTGTCCTATGTCTGTGATGGATTGATAAATATGCATTTATCAATCTGATAAAAATATATATTTCATCTGTATGTGTCAGTATGGTTAAAATTGCCTGTGCCTCCTAGTCAGTGCCTGTCTGGTTTGTTATTGCCTAGCTGGCCTCCTCTCAGACTCAGTGTCAATAATTAGATAACAGGGTAACCTTGCGATTGTAAACAGGGTAAACTCGACGATGACGTCATGAGAGGAAGAACCACTGTTTTCACAAAATATGTATACATCACTGTACTCGCTGTTCAACTTCAGGAAACTATCTTGAAGCATTTCCGAAGCGTATGTTTTCAGAATAAACCCTTTAATATTTGTTGTAATAAGTTTCATCTCTTTATTGGTTTAATTAATTAAGACAGACAATGGACCTCTTTTCACTTTATTATGAATTAATTTAAAGCTATCAGTCTGTATGACCCAGGTGGCCTGGGTCATACAGGTCATTGTTGACAGAACAAGAAAGAAAAGTGTAAAACTAAGGGGAATGTGGTGCAATCATCTCAGTCAGTGCGGAGGAGGTAATTTCCCAGAGGTAGTGAAGTTGCATGTTGTAGTTAGAAAATATTCATCATTCATTTCTATCCCTATATCGTTTCTGCCTTAATTTCCTGCAAATGATTGGAGCTTGTACAACAAGCTCCAATTTTTACATCTGTAAACCTGTGATGTGACAATAAAGTAAAAGCTGAGTTCAAGTTGCATGCATGTAATGTATGTATCTGGATGGATGTATCGTATGTATGCGTATGTACAGTATGTATATATGTATCTTCAGTGGCGCCGGAGCCTGTTTAATTAAAGGACACTGTGTCCCCCCACTATTCAGTCCAGCCAAAAAAATAAAATAATAATAAATAATAAAATCTGTCCAGTCCCCCGCACCTCGCGACCACCGCGAGCGCGAGGCGAACCGAATTAACCGAAATAACCGCATTATCCCCCCCAAAAATCAACAAACCCACCCGAAATAACCACAAAATTTGCCACCTACAGTCTAACATAGTGACCAACAGTGACCCACACAACAGCTAGCAGACAGAGACGGGGCGTGTTCCCATCCATCATGGTCACTGCCTCCACCTAATGAGAGCCAAAGAGACGCCAGGGAGCAGACCAAGGACATTTCTAGCAGACAATTACCACTAAGGTCCCCCCAGTCGTGCTCTGTTAACCGCTGTGTGTCCACGTTGACATGGCTCTTTTCATCCCAAGTGGAAGGATTAGGTAGACGTAGTTCCCATTCTGTGTTAGGGACATAAAGACCAAAGTGACATTCCTCACAGACAGATTAAACTTAAACCTAGTTTGTACTTTGTAGTATGGCCGTGTTGCTCGCCGAGTGAAACACATTTTTAATTGAAAAACACCAATCACAATTTTTGTTGAAAATCCTTCATATTCGGTGAGCAACAGGGTCATTACGAAGTATGAATTGGTCTTTAGTCCTGAATGTGTTCTTCTCAATTACAATGAATTAAAGTTATACTGTGTAACTTTTCAATTAAACAAAAGTATTTTTTTTATATAATCTTTCACTGGTATATTTTTCACAATAACCTACATAAATGTGTTTTTTTTTTACAACTTCTATAAACACTATTAATTCAAGAGTGTCTACCCAGACTAGGGATGTTCGATATTATCGGCCGATATTAGCATAAAAATCGATATCGGAAAATATCGGTATCGTTTTTGGGGGAAAAAATACTTTTTTTTTTTTTTTTTTAATAAGTTACAGGAGTTCTTACTGTATGGTGTGTGTGATATGAAATTTGAGCTTACCCTAATCACAGTAATCCCTGCATATATCGGTATCGGTTGATATCGGTATCGGTAATTAAGAGTTGGACAATATCGGTATATCGGTTATCGGTAAAAAAGCCAATATCGGACAACCCTAACCCAGACACAAATTGACGAAGGCATCAGAAATGTAGCCTACCGGAAATGTATATATACCGGTAATGTAATTTAACATGAATGTGCTGTTGTGTTCCAAAATACCCACAAGCGCTAGGATCATGTATAGCTTTTTGAGCTGTATTTTCGTACAGACAAACGCTGTAATGACAACGGAGCTACGAGATGTGTCGCCAAAGAGACTACTAAAATGAAAGTTACACACTAATAATTGCTAATAATTGCTCCCGATGAGCAGGTTGGTGCCTTGCATGGTTTCCTCTGCCATCCTCTGTGTGTGAATGTGTGAATGTAATGCACAATCTATGTAAAGCGCTTTGGATAAAAGCGCTATATAAATGTACCATTTACCATTTAATAATTTACGGCTTTAGCAGATGTTCTAAAACAGAGTGATTTAAAAGTGCAACGAAGTGAGCAGCATGAAACCTAGTCAACTACTGTAACAACAGTAAATTCAAGTAATTCAAGTAAGAAAACAAGCATGTGCTACAAAACAACTAGGATACGAGGTAGACATCAAATCTGCTGTATCTAAACAACATTTGCATCAGTAGACAAGCAAGCAGCACGAGCAAACCATATATCTATCTATTTAAATGTACAAAGCATCTATGAACAAGCAAACACCATACAGCTATTTAAATCATGTAAATAGCATCTGTGAACAAGCAAATAACATCTGAATAACAAAACCAGCACCTATCTATCACTGGATAATGTGGTTTTCTAGGCTCCCTTTTGTTCCGGCAGTGTTCTCCAATGTTGAGGCATTTAGCCTTTCAGTTTCTGTTACGGCTGAGGGCTTGCTGATGTCTCTACATTAGGCTGGCTATCCACGAGGGCTATTATAAGGGTTAAAGTGGTGAGATGGCCATTGATCTTATGCTCAATACAGCTAACTTCTGACACACACACACACACACACACACACACACACACACACACACACACACACACACACACACACACACACACACACACACACACACACACACACACACACACACACACACACACACACACACACACACACAGTAGCTAAGCAGCCACCTAATAGGGTAAACGGTATTTAAGACAACTTTGACAGGCCCACATTCCACTGAGACAAACAAGCACAAAGGAAAGACAATAATGACCTATTTCTGCTATAAGGATGATTATGTTGTATCCACTATGGCTCTATTGTTATGCAAAACACATAATAAAAAAATCCCTCACCTGGAAACCACCAATTAACAGGACTGATCACCTTCACTCCTCTTGTCAATATTTAATCTGATCAGCGCTCCATCTTCTGTGTATCCACAGAGATTGTTGCTAGGCACACAGGGGTTATTGATCAAAGTGAATGCCTCTTTATCTGATGCTAACTTCAGCCTGTATCAGTATCATCATGTGAATACACTGGCAGTATAAGAATAGGAGTCGCCGTGACCTTAGTAGAGGTTAAATAGAGTTCATGAAGACAGGGCAGTGTAATAATTGACTGGGGAGACATCAGTACAAGAATGTGGGTGCGTGTGCGTCTGTGTGTGTGTGATAATTTCTTCTCCAAGCTGATAATAATTTGCCCAGTGTATGAAATGAAGTTATAAAAGCTGTCAGCTCTGGCCTCATCTCTATTCCAGTGCTGTCCAGCAGACATGTGTTCAGCCCCAGGGTGGTAATTACAACTCCTCTCCTCTCCTCTCCTCTCCTTCACTACTCCTACTCTCGTTCACTCCTCTCTCTGCCATTTCATCGGTTTTGTCAGTGTCTCCACATCCCTGCCACAAATTGCTGTACAACTACTGAAGAAAGTCTTCTTCGTCTTTTCTCAGCACCTCATCCTTTTATGTTTTCATGTCCCTGTCTAGAAGCTTTCTACAGTGGGTCTCAATCCTACCTTTCCTGCTCTTGTTTTCCTCTTTCCTTTTCCTCCCCTCCATTCATGCTCCATCCTGATCGTTCGCTGATCTGCACGCCTCCATGTGTTCTTTTATCTTTCGATAACATTGATCATTTGCTGTAATTTGACTTCCTCATTTTTTCACCATGGGACTGCAACGCTAATGTTCCCCTTCATGTTAAAATACACGTCAGACTAAAGGCCTTTGCAGGCAGGGTGCGATTTTTCGCACGGAAAAAACGGACATTATCACTTTTTAAATGAACACATGGTTCTCTATGACCTCATGCACACCGGCTCCGAATTTGCCGTGCGGCAAGTGGCTGCGGCGATGCCTTAATGGGGAGGCCTTAATGGTTAATTCAATAAATAAATCAGTGGTTCCCAAATAGTGTGATGAGACATGCTGGTGTGCTGTGAGACAAGTCCAGGTGTGCCATGGGATGTTGTGACTCACATTATTATTGCAATATATACTATATTATATATATAGAAAACGTAATACTATATCAGTACTAATTTCGATACCATAAAAATAATACTTTAACCACTTTCAACCTGGCGTCCTATTTGGGGCATGTAATGTAAAATATAAACCTGTAAAATGTTAACTTTTTTTATTTTATTTTTATTCAAAAACAACAATAAAAAATAAAAAACAATAAAAAAAATCACACCCTGTGTGAAGGAAGCGGTGCCTTTGGGGCGGGGCTTAACTCATTTCAGTTCGTCCCTATTGGTGGTCTGAGTCCACTTACCAAATTTGTACTTGGTAGCATGCTGCAAACTGGAATGATGGCTGTTTAAAGCCCAGCCAATGGGCAGACAGAGGGGGCGGGGCGTAACTAATTACAGTTCGTCCCTATTGGTGGTTTTAGTCCATGTACAAAATTTGTACTCCGTAGCATGCTGCGAACTTGAGTTATGGCTGTTTAAAGGCCAGCCAATGGGAAGACAGAGGGGGCGGGGCTTCAGCAATTCGTGCTCGTCCCTATTGGTGGTCTAAGTCCACATATTGTATGTGTTTGTATGTGTTGCTTCTTTGCCGTGCTCATCCCGTGATCAAACAAACGGACGGACGGACACGCAGACAGAGTCAAACGTAGAGCGGTTGGCACCGCTAAAAAGACGCAAAAATAGCAGATGTAGAATCGACTTTTCGCTATGAATACAGGTGCGTTTAGAATTGGGCCTTGGGCACAATGAGTTTGAAAACCACTGACTGAAGTAAATAATGGATCTGTACCAGCATGTAAACTGTTTCCTTTTTGGCGTTTTTTTGCTGTAGAGACAGTAAACTGGGGGCAGAGAGGGGGAATATAAGGACGTGCAACACATGAGGTCTCCATTTGGGACGTTGCCATTATGTGGTGCACGCCCTATCCGGTCAGCCATTGGTGTCGGCTATCGATGCGCCCCTGCATTTGTGCATGTTTACACAAATTTGTTTCCTATACATCAGACTCCAATGTGCCCCGTCTTGGCAAGTCTATGAAAGCATTCCTTAGGGCTTGAATTAGCATTATGTCTGCATTAGCCCTGCATCTAAAACAGCAGTTTGTCAGGTCACTGTACATAAAACTGAGCCTGTATTGATCCAGAATAAAGTAGCTGTCTTACTGTCGGGCCCTGTATCTTACAGCTTCTTGGAACTGAGCCTATAACGCTGAAAATCCTTCATCCTCTCCCAGCACCAGAGTCCTCTGAACATCTGTTGGGATTAGTCTCACCACAACACTAATCAGTTATTCAAAGGACTGAGAGAACATTCCTTTGAGGGCAAAAAATATGTTCTCTTTATCACACTCCATTCAAACTCCTCAACAAGACAAAGGGCAAAAAGTGTTGGGCTTGCTTGCTCAGAATTGCATCATGATAAGCCTGACTGTACAGTACACCTGAGGGAAGGCTAAACCAAACAGTTAGCTTTGTTCTCTCTGTTATATAAATAGAGTCACTATCACAGTGGGTTTCAAACTTTTTGTGCCCAAAGCACACAAACGGGCAATTCAACATCTCAATGCACAAGTGTATTCGTAGCGAAAATAGTTGATCTGCAAGCTACGGGCTCCTGCTACGGGCTTGTAGAATTGCTGTGTTTGATATAATAATACAAAAATATAATAATAATTTCAAATTTAACACTTTCGCCTATATTGATTGTAATTTGCCTCTGCATTTGGAAATAAGTGCGTGCCTTGTGGTTAGAGTGTCCCCCCCGAGTCTGGGAGGTCGGGGTTCGATCCCCGGCCAGGTCATACCAAAGACTCTAATAATGGGACCCAGTGCCTGACTGCTTGACACTCAGCATCAAGGGTCGGATTGGGGTAAGTCCTGCGACATACTAGCGTCATGTCCAGGGGATGTACTTGTACATCAAGCTGCCTCACGCTAAGGAAACAGGAGATAGGCTCCTGCCCTATGGGCCTCATGGCTCTGTAAGGCTTACTTATACAGTATATTGCAGAATTAATGTGTGATTAATAATGTGTGGTTCTCACAAAATCCCAAGGCACTCACGTAAACAGCAGTGTGCCTCGGCCAACACTTTGGGAACCACTGATCAAAAAACCAATCAGTGGCTAATGAAAACATCCTCCCAATCCCAACCAGAAATATCATTCATTATGATGCATGATGGTTAACCTTTTCCCGGAGGTAAAAAAAAAAAAAAGAAAAAAAAAGAAAACAGGCCATTCCAGGAATGAGCAGTGAGGTCACACACGGGAGGAGGCATCAGCTCTGTGACTGGGTTAACAATAAGAGTGACACATCCATAAGGCGATGCTGTGGAGTGGGAGCTCTGCCAGGCACTCACTGACATTCCATCCATCTCCCACTACTGGGCCTGCTGGTGTGAACATGATGACATACTGAGCTGGGATGATGCTGCACTGCTGTCTGACAGATGTTGTGTTGCGATGGCACGCTGAGGCTATAATATAAGTTAAGGCCCCATAATCTCCTCTGACACTAAACCTGTCATAATACTGTCAAAGTTTCCTCTAACTGAATAAGGATTTGTCAAGCTTACTGAATGTTGAGGGCTGCTGCAAACTATTCATTTATCTTTATTTGACTTCACAATTCTGGGGAGTGTTCAAACATTATTTCCGTTATCGGGTCAATGGATAAGTTGCTGCCCATAATACTACCCAAAGGATAATTAATCAATGGATTAAAGCAAATTAATCTGTTTCTATAGAGAATATTTAGAATCTCCCCAGTACAATAATTTCCCTTTTTGACAGCCGCAGCATTAATTCCAGTGTGGCAGAGGTACTGTGTGTGTGTGTGTGTGTGTGTGTGTGTGTGTGTGTGTGTGTGTGTGTGTGTGTGTGTGTGTGTGTGTGTGTGTTTGAGTGTGCGTGTGTGCGTGTGTGCGTGCGTGCGTGCGTGCGTGCGTGCGTGCGTGCGTGCGTGCGTGCGTGCGTGCGTGCGTGCGTGCGTGCGTGTCCATATGCGAGTCTGTGTCTGTATACAGAATGTGTATTCATGCGTGTGCATGTCTGTGTTCATGCATATGTGTGTATTCCCTCCTTATCCACTTAAACAGCGCTCTGTCTCTACCTCTCTACTACTGTGTGAGATGAAAGACAGCTTCATACAGAATAAGAGATGAGCTGAGGCCATTAGCAAAGGGTCTACTACACTCCACACAGGCTTCAGACCAGAGGAAATATCCTTTGGAGAGAGGATATGTGTTAATGGAAGCATTTCCTAACAAGTAGGAATTATATAAAGCCTATAAATTATATCTGTCTGGTCCGCCTCTGTCTCTTAGTTACTCTCCAACCTGTTGCCCTCTCTTGTATATCTGTATTCTCTCTCAGACTCACTGACTATGTACAAATATCAGCTCAGTGTTGAGCAGCTTTGGCAGCGAACCTATTGATATGAATTTGTATGGTTAAATGAAAGAAGTCAAGCTGCGGAATAACATTTAACATCTTAAAAGGCTACTGCATGTTGACGTTTAGTAACCGGCATTTGCCTGCTAATAAATATGCAGTGATTGCCATCTGAGAGGCATTTATAATTGGTGGGGAAAAGCTGTTTTGAAATGAAGAGCTATCTGTGAAACTATTATATGAGATAAAGGTGCAAAGGCTGTATGCTGAGGGAATGCTTTTACTGTGCGTGTGTCTTTGTACATGCACTCCTTTGAGATAATACTTCTGGCTGGGAATAATCGGAAGCTAAATGTGGAGCTCTTTTTATGTTTATTTTATTCTCACCTATAATGACCTGTCTAAAATTGGGACACCAGGGTTAAAGTGGTTAATTCTTTCTTTCTTTCTTGTTGTGACAGACAATGGACTCAAGAATTTGCACTCAAGGTCACCTCTGCTTTCTGTAAACCAAGAACCTTCGCACGTTGTTGAGTCTATGTATTCTGTTTTGCTACACAATACTATGGCTTTGACATTGGACTCATCCCGTTTGAGGAGCAAGAGTTGTAGATGGGCCACTTACAACTATCAGAATAGACGGAGGTTGCACTGTTTTCTCCCACAACTTAGTCTGCATGTGGTTAGACAACACACCTCTCATCTTGTGAATACCATTCCAGCATCACTGCTTACATGCATTCTTGTGTGATCTACACCAGGGGTTCTCAAATCTTTTCATGTCAAGGACCCCCCATACAAGTTTTGTATTTTTTAAAATGTTTCAAAAATATTCAAATTGTTTGCCTTTTGTCAAAATCATTTTGGAAATAGCAGACCTACAAGCTCACGTATGCATCGCAGCGCATTGTGAGCTTGTAGATCAGCTTTTCAAATAGCCGACGTAAATAGGGTTAAAGTGGTTAGATTTATTTTTTGATGCTATATCAACTAATATTGCTAGGGACAGCATGGAAAGCCCTTAAGGACCTCTAGGGGGTCCCCGGACCCCCCTTTGAGAACCCCTGATCTACACAGTATATGTCCTACCTTGGTGTGTACTGTAGAGCGCAGCGAAGGTCACAACAAAGAAGGTGGTGGAGTATTTCCCAGCATTCACCAGGTGAGGGAAGGCCCTCTTGGTGTCGCGGTAACGCCTCAGGCATTGGACAAAGCGGAACCAGGCGGGCAGACACTGGATTATGGCACGTACACCGTATGAGTAGCTGTGGCATACATGATGGTCTGTGGAAGAAAAACAAGAGGAGAAAAAATTGAGAAAAAAACATGTTTGATGTTGAGTTTAAAGCAGTGTTGATTTTGACAGCATATTCATATTCATATTTTAGTCATCTGAAATGTTTTAGTTTTTGTCTAGTTTTAGTCGACTAAATATCATAAGATTATAGTCGACTAAATCTACAGTTGATTTAGTCCACTATTTTGGCGGTGCCTTGATGGCGTCATAATGGCTGATTTTGCACTTTGTTGCATGCTGAAAATAGCCGATCTACAAGCTCACAACGCGTCGCGCTGCGACGCGTTGTGAGCTTGTAGATCTGCTATTTTCAGAGCGCAACACCCGAGCGCAACCAAACATAAAATGACATGTCTTAGTTCTACTGGATCTCTTCTCCACTAGTCCCTCTCTAACATTTTAGTCTAGTTTTTATTTGTTAACTAAATTGTCAATATATTTAGTCATAGTTTTAGTTTTTATTTAGTTTTCGTCAGTGAAAAAAGGTAGTCGACGAACATTTTTCGTCAGAGTTTTAGTTGACGAAATCAACACTGGTTTAAAGGACCATACTTGTCCTTGTCTATCCACATCTTCAGCTATATAATTGGTAAAGGTAGACCATGTTTTTATTTTAATTGAGTCAATGTTGGCCAAATGTAACTGAATAAGTCATGGATGTTTGAATTTAGTTTGTAAATCAATCTTCTATGCACGTGCAATAATACGTTAAAATGCAACAATAACATTACTTTGAAAAAACATGCAATTATATTTAGTGTGTTGGATTATCTATCAAGCTCGTTTCAAGTCTCTCCAAGTAGATTTTAAAAATGTATTGAAATTAACTGAATGCAGTGACTTCCTAAAAAAAAACAAGGCCGCATGTTTTGGAAAATGGTCGGCAGTAATGTCAAATATACCGTTAGTCACAGTCAATGGGCTAAACATGTCAGACCACAGGTATAATGGTCATTTAAGCTTAGACAAATAGCTTTACAGAAACTGCTGTTCCCAGAAGATGGACAAAATAACTAAAAAAATAAGGTAATTGATGAAGGGCTGAGTGTACCTAATGTTAATTCCTTCACCTTGTATGCAATTCATTCTCTTCTGGCTCTTTCCTCCTCCATTTTCACCACTTTTTTCATTACTTCATCTCTCTTTATTTCTCTTTCTCTCTCTCTCCCTTCCTCTGGAGAGCTCATTGTTATGGGAGTCACACAGTGTGGTCATGCATTTGGGTTCCATTAGCTCAGTGTTAATTGCTTGCATGGAGGCCGAGGTGTAAATGTTGATTGGTTAAGTGGAGGCAGAAGGCTTCAGGTCATCGGTCCAGAACAATTAAAACCTCATTCACTTGACACAAAAACTGAACTGTCTTTCTGTTTCTGGCCCACTTGGAACTCTGTCAATTAAAGCCACATGATTTGTAGCATTCCTGAAGAAAACCAATACTAGTCTTTGTTTGCGTTCATTATTGATGTTTTATTATAGTATTATGTATTACGTACTAAAAACGATAAAAATGGGACCCCATTCCTAAGCCAATAATTTGATGGTCATTTGATGGTCATCAAATTATTGGCTCAGGAATGCGACAAAAACATCAAATCTCCATGAATTCAAGGTTTCACGGGGTGTGTAATTGATAGAAAATAAGTTTTTTTTTGGGTGAACTATCCCATTATTTATATCTTACTGTTAAATGAAGGCAGCAGGCCATTGCCGTTGCTCCACTGCAGTTCAAAGATGTAGAAGCAGATGAGGTACTCCATGTCCATCAGAACAAACACCAGAGAGTTGAGCTGGTCAGCCAGCCAGAAGTCTGCAAACTCCACCCGGTGGAACGGTGCTGTGAACACACGGAACTGTGGAGGGGAGAAAGGGGAGAAAGACAAAAGGGGAGAAAAGGGCCACTGAAAGTCAGTGTTGATTTCGTCGACTACCTTTTTCACTAAACAAAAACTAAATAAGAACTAAGCTACGATGACTAAAACTAAGATTAAATGTAGTGACAACTTCATCAACAAATAAAAACTAGAATAAAAGATTAGTGAGGGACTAGTGGAGAAGAGATCCAGTAGAACTAAAAGACAAGTCGTTTTATGTTTGGTTGCGCTCGGGTGTTGCGCTCTGAAAATATCAGATCTACAAGCTCACAACGTGTCGCGCTGCAATGTGTTGTGAGCTTGTAGATCGGCTATTTTCAGCATGCAACCAAGTGTAAAATCAGCCATTACGATGCCATCAAGGCACCGCCAAAATACATTTTAGTCGACTAAATCAACTGTAGATTTAGTCGACTATTATCTTATGATATTTAGTCAACTAAAACTAGACTAACAGTAAAACATTTCAGGTGACTAAAATAGAAATGGAATTTTATTCAAAAGACTATGACTAAAACTAAATCAAAATTAGTTGTCAAAATCAACACTACTGAAAGCTAGGTCGGTTACAATCAGGCCTGTATATTGTAGTAATATGTAGGCCTTTATTTTGTAATACCTTTCACAATAATCTCAAGATGCTAAAACATTTTGTTTTATGAAAAGTGGTCAATAATCTGGTGCGGCAGCTGGAAGAAGAGATGATCACCTTGTAAACAATCCCATGAGGTGATAGAGTGAATTCCACTCATGTCTATATGGTTTTAACAAGGCAGGAAGTGAATTAGGAGGCAGTTAATTAGTGTGTAATTGCCAGACTGCTTCAGAAGAACAGGGCAGAGCAGAAAAAAAACTCTCATAATGAACTATTACACACAAAGCATAAGAGCCTCTAGACTGCCTTATCGCCACACCACAGCACACCAGGTGTGTGTGTGTGTGTGTGTGTGTGTGTGTGTGTGTGTGTGTGTGTGTGTGTGTGTGTGTGTGTGTGTGTGTGTGTGTGTGTGTGTGTGTGTGTGTGTGTGTGTGTGTGTGTGTGTGTGTGCATGCGTGCGTGCGCACATACGTGCGTGTGTGTGTGTGTGTGTGTGTGTGCATGCGTGTGTGCGTGCGTGTCTACACATGCGCATATGCTAATTGTCATTGCGTGTGTCTGTCTCTAGTCATTAACATTACATTACATTACATTACAGTCATTTAGCAGACGCTTTTATCCAAAGCGACTTACAATAAGTGCAATCAACAAAGGTAGGGAACGAAAGCTACTAATCACCAGAGGTTATAAGTGCATTTTCTGCAATAACAAGCAACCAAGAGCATACCTAGCGCTAAGGTAAAAGTGCAATATATCAGCTAATGCTCATAGATGTGTTTTGCGAGATGCTTTGGCTCCTGTGGGCATGTTATTTGGGATTTGACTTTGGCTGTGGTTGTTTATTGACGGAGCTATGAAACGTGATACTGTATATCCCTACTGTACCTTCCTCCTTTGCTTTACCCCCTCCTAACCTCAGGCCAAGTCTGACATTCAAAAACTGCTATATCCATTCGACTTCTATTTGCACACTGGCTGGCCCAGTCCGAAACCCCCTACCAACCTATGTCATTGAGTATTGATTCTGTTTACATATATTAGCTCATTTCTTATTTCGCTCTACTTGTCAATCAAAATTCTGTATTGATCGACTAGTCATCCCTCTCATATCGATCATCTCAAGGCTATAAGCCCGCTGCTGCTCCATGGCAAGGTTTTCATTTCCACCGCAAACACTACAGGTAATCTGGACTCTTTCCTCCACAGTTTGCCCTTTGATGAAATATTTATCTTCCTGCTCCTGTTTGTTTAGGGGGTGAACTAGCATGTGTCGCTTGGACATGCGTGAGTTATGCAAGTCAACTACAGCACACTGTTTGTTCCTCAGCCCCATTAGAATGTCTGATGAAACAGCCACCATCCCTTATCTATTGTGGCTGAACACAAGAAGGTCAACGAGACATCATGACTGAAAATCGTGAGAGACGAGTGTGCATAATATGGCCCTGCACGGATCAGGGTCTTCTAGCATTTCTATGTTGCACTAATCAACATGGTGCCTGATTAGCAAAGCACGTCAGGAGTGGAGGGCTGCAGAGTGGATGGCACGGAGGACTGATGGGTGATGTGAGAGAGAGGGGGAGTGGAGCAGGGGAAGAAGGGGAGGAGGGGGGGGTGCTGGGGAATTAGAAAAGAGGAGGGGTATGAGCATAAGAAGAGAGGGAGTGGGAGAGAGGGAAGAGGAGAGGGGAGGAGGAGGAATAGGAAAGGACTGAGAAGCTCGGGGCAGCAGCATACTGATAGATCCATGCCGGTAATGATTGCACAGTCACAGCCGCCACATCCCCTGGGACTGGGCTGCATTCTATTATCTCTCACCCTTCTGCCCTCCACGCCACCCCCCCTCCATCCCCCCTTCCCACCCCACCCCCCTACGCCTCAAACCACACAGCTAGCGCGGCTTAGACAAAGAACAGAGCGCAACAGAGGAGGGTTTGTAAACATGTGATCTGTCACAGATAAAATATATTGTATTCATATAGACACATACACACATTAAGACAAATGCACACATGCATGTACACAGACACACCCATACAAGTATTCAGAGCGCTTTCCATGTAAAGCTTATAAGCTCGCGCGCGCGTGTTTGTGTGTGTTTATATTTTCGGCTGCAGTCGTACTTCAGCCTAGAGGTCAGAAGCTAGATTCAAACAATGAATCGCAGCTTGGCTGTCGCTGTCAGTTCATTTTGAGCCAATCAGCATAGAGCTGAGTAGAATAAAAAGCGTGGGGCGGCGGCATTTACGGAGATAAACATAAACAGAAGATGTAGTTGTGGAATAGACCAGTGGTTCTCAACCTTTTGTGGACAAGGGCCCACTTTAAAATCTCTAAAGCGTTCACGTTTATTTTAATGATCAATCAATTGATTGTGTTCTGGCTTGGATCAATGGAACTAGCGTAGTACACTTTAAGTTCCTATTCATCTGTATCACAATGAAAACTCATTCTTTCAAGGTTTTAAAGAAAAAAATACCATTACATATTTTTACTTTTTGGGGCGGTGTAACCGCCCCCTATAAGTGAGTTTTGGACACTGACCAATCCTGCACTATGATTGGCCAATAGTCTACAACGCAGTCTACACCCCTAACCCTTCCACAGTCAATGCAAATCTATACTTTTGCAAAGTCAGCCAATCACATTACAGCTAGTGTCATCACCACTAGCTGTAATGTGATTGGCTGACTTTGCAAATTCAGGACTGTGATTGGCTAGCGAAACACATGACACATGTGCAGCCCTATGAATAGCAGTATGGACTTTAAAAAAAGTTTTAAGTGAGTCATGTTGTGATGACCACACACCGCCCACTTCACACTGGGTGTGATTTTTTTAATATTAAAGTTATATTATCATTAAAATCTTAGTGTTTCGGCAATTATTTGGGGGCCCACTTGCAATACCCTCGTGGCCCACCAGTGGTCCCCAGCCCACAGGTTGAGAACCACCAGTAGTAGACTTACCAGCAGTTTGAGCAGCCAGAAGCGGGACTTGTAGTAGCAGGTCTTGAAGGGGTTGATGAGGAAGAGAACCATGAAGCCGTAGAGGATCAGAGGGTTGACCTGCATGGGCACCATGGTGTACTCAGAGTAGAGACAGGACAGGATGCTGATACACCACAGCACACCCATGAAACCAGCAATCTGTAGCACAAAGACGGGGGAGAAGGAAGAGATATGTGGCACACTGTTAGTTGGTTTTCACAATAATAAAATAATTAACCCATTAAGACCTGAGGCCGATTCTACAAAATGTCTTCTAAATCCTAACAGTTGAAAAATAAATAAACGTATATTACTATGTCAGTGGTTCTCAAACTTTTTCATGTCAAGGACCTCAAAATGTATATGTACTGTATTTGGGCCCCAAATTTTCACGATTTCTCAAAAATAGCAGATCTACAAGCTCATAGCGCGTGTAAAAATAATGCTTTTTAGCTCAAATAAAAAAATGACACAGATGCTTCTACCGGTCTTAAAGGGTTAAATAGTTCTGATTCACACATTTTTCACACTTTTGTAATAAAATAAAATAAAACTACTTTACATTGTAGCTGTTGGATGAACACTGCATAGCTATGATTTTGGGTGTATTCTTATTGGAGTTTAAATATCGAATGGTTTGTTTTGTTGACCTTCACGACCCCTCTGCCTCTATTATCTACATAGCTAATTGCTAATAGCTTTCAAAATGCACGATGGTCATTCTAAAAAATGTATGCATTTCCAATTTCCATTCCAGATAGGTCTACGTTGTGGAGATGGAAGGTACACTAACAGCTGTGTTAAAGAGGTTCTCTTGCCTCAAACAGATGCTGATGTGACAGGTTGTTGCGTGGATTGATTTCAAAGATCAGGACGTGGTTGACCCCGGCCTGTCTCCATCCATACGTGTTGATTCCCAACAGGAAAAGGAACTGGATCAACAGGAAACCACCCCGGTAGATCCTCACCAGAGGCCAAATGTTCTCGTAACGGATCAACACGGCACCTAGTAGGATTGAAAGTGACGTACTAGGCATCAATCGTTTTGACAAAAAGCAATTATCAAGCATAACTTTACCAGCACATCTTCATCCAGAACAAATCAACCAGCGACACATACTGTGTATATGACATTATATCTACCAAATGTCCAAACGTACACAGGGCAGGAAGGATTTTTTTATGTAAATGTTAATTCTCATTCTTATGACTACCAGTGAGGATGAAGGAGATGGCGAGAACGATGAAGACTCCACAGTAGAGACCAACACGGAACGTCGTCCAGGCCAGAGCCGGCTGCACGGGGCACAAAAGAATACAGAGGAACATTCACGATTACCTCTGACTCCTCACACTTTAACTCTATACAATATATCAGGAAAACATCTTTAACTTGTCACATTCAGTATATCTATTCATGAATCAAACATCATACTGTTGATTTTGTATTTAGCATTTAAGTTAACCTTTACAATCCCTCCATAAGATTTAAGCTAATATTAACTCATTTACTACACATTTGATACTTGTATATACAAACATTTCCTATAACCGCGCCTTGGGGAGGAAATGCACAGGTCAATATTTATCTTCCATAACTCCTGTAATTAATGCAGTAATATATAATATAATGTATGATACGGGGGGGAAAGAAGACCCGCTGTCTTATTTTAGAGGGATATCCTGTCAGTCCACCATGGAGAGACACTTAAAAAATCAATACTAAAGGGTAGAGTGTTCTCTCTGTAACCATAGCACCCCTACCCCCCAGCCCTCCCACCCTATATATTAAGAGTTGGATGGTTAGGGCACATCCATGTTGGACTTATCTCCTCTGTAGCTGTTTAATAGATCAGTAATGTAGAATATAATAATAAGCTGGGAGTGAGGTGTAATGACGGAGCAAACTACAGTATGGTTTGATGAGCAGTATGTTTGACCTGTGCTGCCCCCAGTGGAGGCACTCTCAGCCTCTTCATGGCCTTCTGACGGTCCCCTCCCTCCAGCTCTGTGGTCACCAGGGCCTAGGGAAAACACATGCACGCACGCACGCACACACACACACACACACACACACACACACACACACACACACACACACACACACACACACACACACACACACACACACACACACACACACACACACACACACACACACACACACACACACACACACACACACACACACACACACACGATTTCACACTAGGAATGTCATAATAGTAGCAATGCTTTGATGTCTAAAGTTAGACTAATCCACGTGTGAGTACCGATGCTGTCTGTCACAGCCAGACTCATCCAGTGTGTGTGTGCGTGTGCTTACGTGTGCGTGTGTCCCTAAGTTTCCTTTGTCCATTGTCCATTATCGGTGCACATCAATCACACCTAGTCGCGCTCCTGTGTCGCACACCGAAAATAGCAGATCAGACGTGTTGTGTGCTTGTAGATCTGCTATTTTTGGTGTGTGACACTGGCACTCGACCCATAAATCACCATAACAATGCCCAGTAGGCCTATTGCACAGCAACAAGTAGAGTGTGTGTGTGTGAGTGAGCCTGTGTGTGCGTGTGCACCTCTGTCTCAGAGATGAGCTGGGTGATCTTCTTGCAGGTGTAGAAAGGGGCCACCTCCACGTGAGCAACGCGCCAGTCGGCCCCGCGGGGGGTGTCCAGGATCTTGTCATGCTTCTTCAGAATCTTACGGAAGCCAGTGAAGTTCAGATTCTGTCAAACCCAAAATAAAAAGAGAGTGATCAAAAATGAATTTAGTAACAATTACAGCGAGACAGACAGTTAGGGATGCCTCATGCTTGGAATGACTCATAATGAGAAAAAATAAATTAGCTCAAATGAATACCTTGCATACTTAAATAAACCTAAAATGAAGTGTCAACATATTCCTCCGAATATTCCACAATGAATCTCCACAGATCTGAAGATCCTTGGACACTTTCTTGCATGAACTTGAACTCCTAGGATAGTTAATACCCTCACAAAAACATGTAGTAATCCTGGTCGCTATATCGCCTCCCCCATGACAGCCGGGGCGCCTGATGGAGGGGAAGGGAAGGTCAGCTCTCATGCATTGGAGGAGGCATGAGCTCGGCCCTTGGCTCCCTAGGCTGTGGGGGGAGTGTAGCGCCCAGGATCACTTAGAAAATTGGCACCGGGTGAAAAAAGGGTTACAAAATCGTGGGATAAAAAAAAAAAAAAGAAGAAAAAAAAAAAACTTGAACGTGTTTGTGCGTGCGTATGTGCTTGTGCCATGTGCTTTGACCTGGTAGTTCTGGAGTAGGATGAGGCTGAGGTAGAACTCGCTGAAGGCTAGCTGCAGGTCCTTGATGTTGCGATGTTTGCAGCGCTCCTCCTGTGACAGGTGGAACACCGTCTTGCGTTTCCGCAGGCCGGCTGGAGCGTTGCTCTCCCGCTGGGCGTCCAGAGAAGACTGCAGCTCATTCTGCAGAGTGGCGAAACGTCTCTGGGCTTCAGCAAGCTTTTCTACAGGTAGAAAGACGGGGGAGAAAAGACACAAACATGAGTTGGAGTGGTTTTGCTGCTCTACAACTGCTATTCTTTACTCTCCTCTCCTGTCTTGTATGCCAGGAAGCCGAATGAAGGAGAGTATTAGGTTTGCAGACTTGTAAACACTGCCTGGTGAGAAGCCATAATGTGGGTCACAGATGGGTCAATAATAAACCCAGGGGGAGAGTGAGAGAGAGATAGAGAGAGAATTGGAGAGGCCCTGGACATTAGCCTGCATTCCATTATTCCTTCACCATTCTCTCTATGCTGCTGCCCCACCCCCTTCCAGTTCCCAGCCAGGCATTCTAGGCACCATTCTGTACTCTTGTTTCTCCTCTCAACATTCAAGTTGCTTGTCTGTTCTTTAAACACTTACAGTTGTCATTCACAGCATCGGCTACAGATCTCAATTAATGTCCCCCAGCCTTAGCTCCTTTCAGCCCTGGTGCGCCGCCTGTCCTCTCCAGCCTATGGTCTCTCTCTCACCCTTCCCTTCCCGTCTGTCCCTCCCATTCATAAATCACACTTGAACTTCTGCAAAAACATGAGTTGGTTATGTTCCCAAGGTATGATCTCAAACCTGGACTATCAGTGCTGGCAGAAGCCCCAGACATACAGAGGAGACCATGGTGATTTTCTTGCTTTGACACACAGACACACGCACACACACACACACACACACACACACACACACACACACACACACACACACACACACACACACACACACACACACACACACACACACACACACACACACACACACACACACACACACACACACACACACACACACACACACACACACACACACACACGATTTCACACTAGGAATGTCACAATAGTAGCACTGCTTTGATGTCTAAAGTTAGACTAATCCACGTGTGAGTACCACTGCTGTCTGTCACAGCCAGACTCATCCAGTGTGTGTGTGTGTGTGTGTGTGTGTGTGTGTGTGTGTGTGTGTGTGTGTGTGTGTGTGTGTGTGTGTGTGTGTGTGTGTGTGTGTGTGTGGTGTGTTGCTTGAATGGACAGCAGCGAGAGGAGACCAGAGGCGTGAGAAAGTCAAGCCGTGGACCGTGTGCCAACGGAGTGGTTTATTATGATGGCAGTGAAAAGATCTTGGCCTTAGTATTGAGGGACCGAAAAGACCACAGTGATCCACTGACCACATGGAGCATGGTTTGATCCATCTGGCTCCAGCCGCCACCTGTTTGAATGAGTGATCCAATTCCTCACCTGAAGGGGGTTCAATGATTTTTTATAGACAGGCATTGGTGTCCAGTGTTCAATGGTATGGCAGACAGTGGTGTAGAGGGGTTTCATTTTGTAGGGGCGCTGTGTTTTAATGATGTCAACATACATAGACAACACAGCATTCATTATTTAATAATATATATATATATATATATATATATATATATATATATATATATATATATATATATATATATATATATATATATATATATATATATATATATATATATATATATACTAGACATAACACTTTAAGCAAATTTAAGCAAATGAATTGCAAAATGCAATGTGTTGTGAGCTTGTAGATTGGCAATTCTTTCTATTTTTGAATTGTTTTGAAAGATATTCCCACAGCTTCATAAGCATATAAATAAATAATCTTAATTCAGCAATAGCAGACAGACGGGATCCAAAAGCTAACTCACAATAAAAGTAAAATGCTGGTAGCTATCATACACACCACACGCTCTATAAAACCAACGTTGTAGGCTAAGTAAGTCAACAGTTCAACTCACTTTATACATTGACTAAGTACTCCCTGCTCTCAAAACACTGTCAAATAAATCGCCACAACGGGGGAGGAGGATCGTAGCAGGATTCTGCTGCAGGTTTTGTTTTCCTGAGCGATGGCATCAAGTTGTACATCATAGTCATACAGTAGCTGTCAAAATGTCCTGCAATAGCTGTCAAATCATGCAACGTGTGGGTGTCAGTTTGTGGGGGCTAACGTGAATAGAATAAGCTAAGAAATCAATAAGACGATGTATTAGTCAAGCCAGGGAAACAGGCCTACAATATTAAGTATACAGAAAGTATAAAGTATATAATATTCATTGATTATTCATTCTATTTGGCACGTTGTCTGTCTTGATCATTTAAAACAGAGCAAATCCTTTGACCATTAAAAGAAAAGAAGTTCTGGAGCTGTGCTCCGGTGTGTTCTTATAGTGCTACTCCCCTGTGGTGAAATACAATGAGATTTTTTTAATTTTTCCCCCGGGAACTGTCAAAGATGAAACATTAACAGGGAAAAGTACTTTTGTCAACCTGAAAATAAACTTTTATCAAAAGATTTCCAGACACAGAGAGAGAGCATCTCTCTTTGTCCATCAGAGGCTTCTTTTCAGAGCACTGATGTACTGATTCACAATGACCTCAGGAGGTCAAGGACCCCTTTCAAGTGAGAGACAGAGAGTGCTGTAGAGCTGCTCCAGTATGTACATGGAGTCGCTTATGTAAAGTTGCAGCTCCATCTTTCTCTGTCACTCTCTGGTTTTCATGCATTCCCTTTAGGCCTGCAAGTATTTTATTATTTTCTTTGCAATTATTCCATATATTACTCTTTTGATTTATCAAATAATCAACAAGCACATTTTTTAAATAACACAAAGGTCTGATAGATTTTTTCGATAATTGACTAAATGGATTAGTCTGATTAACCACTTAAGCTCAGTTTTATACTTTGTAGTACAACACGAACACGCATCGAGCTCGTAGCTCGCTATTTAAGCTATTTTTGAAATTTGAATGTCTATTTTGACTATAATGACAGCCAAACTAGGGACACCAGATTGAAAGTTATTAACTGTTGCAGCTTATTCATTCATGGGTCTTAAACCTACTACTTCACTAGCCCATTTATATATTGTATTGTAGGGGCAGGGTAGGAGTTTCAAATGCCAAAGTAACAGATACAGATCTTTTGTGAGTCCCTATATTTTGACTAAACAGATCCAGATAACTTGCTAATCCTGCTTTCTGGAATACAAGTCTGAGGGGTGGAGAGAGATTATTATGTTTTGATACATAATATCAGCCTCACACCTTCACTCTATTGAGGAAGCTGACAATTATTAAATATGCCTCTACTGTCAGCATTAATCTACACAGTCAAATGTTACAGAGTGTTACAATGTAAACCCATGCTAGTCCATTCTTTGTTATATTCTATGCAATTCTGTATTCTATTCCCTTCTCTCCCTTATCCTGTTTCCTCTAATCAATTTGCAGGACTAGGGAAGATAATGGATGGTCAGTTGGCCAGGCCCAGGAGGATGTTGGCTTGAATCCCAGAATGTAACAGCCTTTAAAAAAAAAAGAAGAAAAAAAAAGAAAGCCATCCAACCTGGCCTATAGGTAATGGATATCAAGCCTCCGGCCTTTAATCAGATGAGACAAGCACAGGAAGATTTGTCATTAGAGGAGGAAAAACACAAAGTTCTACAGCATCTCCTTGACTTTAATATGGAACATCAAACTAGGTCTACTTTGATTTCTGCTCCAGTGTATTTTACGGTCATAGCCATCTTTCAGACTCTAAAGCCTGTGCTCATTATACGAGCTTGGGAAATAATGAATCTGAATGTCCCAGCTACGAGGAGGCCTTGAACCGTAATTGGACTTTGGAGCGCACAGAGACACTGTAGTTCCACACATAGCCTCTAGGGGAAGCGCTGTTTAAGTTCAAGCCAAACAGGGACTTCAGAATATATGGACTCACTCCATCTCACATTACATGACATACATAGACTCCCTCTCACCCTGAAATACACATAGGCAGCTCAGCTAAATATGACAGTCACGGCAAACGCTCAATCAAAGGACCAAGATTAGACACGATGTCATTTGGCTCGGAACGCGGCTAACTCACTAGCCAGTAGCCACTGAAATAGCCCACCTGTGGACACATTAAGGTGGGAATAAATCATGCATTTCTAGGAGTAATGTAATGAAATATAATTTAGATTTGTTTTTTAAATTTCCACTAATGGGGATGAATCACTTGATCACTTCAAGACTTGTGAAATCGTGCCCTTGTATGATTTGAAATACATATATATGGTAAGTCTACGATATATCAGTCTGGGTTGATTAGATGTATTCCACATACAACGTGATCGATCATCAACTGAAATACAACTGGGGAATACACATACCTGAATAGAATGTGTTGATTTTCAAAAGCTCCTTCTCACAGGTCTGGAAAAACTTCTCCTCAAACTTGGCGTAGTATCTCTTGACTGTGTCTTCATCTGTGACTGAAGAAAGAGAAAGAACATAGAGAAACATGCAGAAGTTAGACACATTGTCAAATTGCAGTAGTACTACTGTAATCAAATGAAGCTTTAAAGCCAAAACCTTAAAAAGTGAAGGGCAGGGTGATTTTATTTTTAACCAAGTAAGTGCTTTTCCATTGCAGTTTATTCATAATTAATATTCATACAAATACATAAAACATTCACACCTGGTATAGCTGCCCCATACCACCAAGGCACATTAACCACTTAAACCCTACTGTATTGACCGGGGTCGCCCAAGAGCTCTATACTAGGCCTGCAATTCCCCCCCCCTCCCGACACCAAATCACTTCGCCAAAAATAGCCGAGCCAAGCTAACAACGTGCATTGTGACGTGTTGTGAGCTTGTAGATATGATATTTTCTGCAAATGTTCGCCTATTCCTAGTTCGATTCTAAAAATGTCTTCTAAATCCTAATAGTTTTTTTAATTTTTTACATAAGAAATATAAAAATATAAAAATATAAAAATATAAAAATATAAAAATATAAAAATATAAAAATATAAAAATATAAAAATATGTTGTTCTAGAGATCCCCAGAAACAAAGATTTGAGTAACAAATCTTCGCCTTAAAAGTATATATTCAAAGATTTGCACGAAATTTTCACAATTTAAAAGAAATAGCAGATCTACAAGCTCATAGCGTGGCACTCGGTGCCGCGCTATGAGCTTGTATATCTGCTATTTTTGAATAGCCCAAAGAAATCTTAAAAGGACACACAGCTGCGTTCCCGGTCTAAATGGATTAAATATGCTTTTTGGTAAATTTTGTTGGTCAAGCAGTCAAGGCAAAGTAGAATATAAAAAAAAAACATGTTGACCAGTGACAAACAATGATCATAAAACACTAAAAACAGCACAGACTCTCTCTCTAAGAGAAAAACAGGTATATAATTGGATCTACAGCCTCCTTCCTGCCGTCTCATCTCTGCCATAACCCTGTATGCCTTCTTCAGGAGCGTCCAATTCAATCAGCATTGACACTCTGTCTCAAGCAATCCTCTGTCCTTCAGCACCGGTTATCTGATACCTGACTGACTGAGATTAAAACAATGTTTCTAGTTGCCGACCCACACATGCTTGCATGTATGCATGCACAAACATAAAAACATTATGAGCACATGGCAATACATAGAACATCTTTCTCTGCCTCTTTCTCTTAATAATGTGAACTTGTAGATCGAGCCTGATTAGCCTGAGGTAGTCAGTAACAGTAAAGTGTAACGTGACGTGTCACTTGACAAGAATACAATATTTTCAAGAGAAAACATATTTGATATTTTCATGTGAGAACCTGCAGTGTCACTGCTATCTAAATGCCAAAGCATGACCCTCATTCAACCCAGCCAAACCAAACCACGCATGGCTAAATGAAAAACGAATGGGCTTCAGCAGCGGTGAAGGGCGATGATGGGAAAGCTAACTATAAAAAAAGCGCTTGTCTGAGCCAAGGCCGAGGGTGATATTGCAGTGAAAACATTAGCTATCGTATAAAGTGAGCTCTCTCCATGCAGGCAGCAACCTTTAGATGGAGAGGCATTCAATTCTGTACACAGTAATAACAAAGAGATGCCCAAGGCTGCAAGCTGTCAATATTCCTGGTCTGGTCTGTTCACACACACATGCACGCACGCACACCACGCACGCCACACAAGCAAGTGTTCATGTGTACAGGCACGCAAGCGCACACGCACACGCAAGCACACACACACACACACACACACACACACACACACACACACACACACACACACACACACACACACACACACACACACACACACACACACACACACACACACACACACACACACACACACACACACGCAATCAAACCACTAGAGCCTAACACATGGTACAAATAGATGAGAAACAGCACCCATACCCTTTTAGCAGTGCAATCAATTAAATGTTTAATTAAACCACTGCAAATGGTTAAAAAGGCTGAACAAACTGCAAAAAAACAAGACTGACATTTACAAGTCATTTACAGGGGGGCTACCAAATGAGTGCATCTGTGTCTGTCTCTCTCTGTGTGTGTGTGTGTGTGTGTGTGTGTGTGTGTGTGTGTGTGTGTGTGTGTGTGTGTGTGTGTGTGTGTGTGTGTGTGTGTGTGTGTGTGTGTGTGTGTGTGTGTGTGTGTGTGTGTGGTGCTCTGCCATGTCTCTCTCTCACACACTGGTAAGTGAAATCTGACACCTCTGTGCTCTACTGTGTGTGTGTGTGTGTGTGTGTGTGTGTGTGTGTGTGTGTGTGTGTGTGTGTGTGTGTGTGTGTGTGTGTGTGTGTGTGTGTGTGTGTGTGTGTGTGTGTGTGTGTGTGTGTGTGTGTGTGTGTGTGTGTGACTCAATAATTTGATGACCAGCCGACTGGTAGGCAGCGGTTCCGGTAGGAGACACAAAGGAGACTCGCTGCTGGTCATCAAATTATTTACTTAGGAATGCGACAAAAAACGAAAAATATCCACGAATTCAAGCCTCCATGGGGTGACTAATCGATAGGAAAAAAGTCATTTTGGGGGTGAACTATCCCTTTAATTACTTTCTGTCAAACAAAAATCAATGTGTTAGCAGGTCCGGGAGAAGGACTGGAAGGAGGTAAACAGGAAGAGAATGGAGCAGGGAGGAAGAACAGTGCAGGAAAGGGAGAGGAGGACAAGGTTAAGTGTCTTTTGGAAGAGAATCAACTGTAAAAAGAGTGAGATGACAGATGGAGACAGAAAAGGAAGATTTAAGGAAGCAGCTCCCCTCCTCTCTCGTACAATGGAAATACAGTAGCGAGCTCACAACGCATCTCAATCAGGCTTTTTGCTTCAGTGCACAATTCAGCTGCAGCCACAACACTCTGAACCACTGAACCATCCAAGATTCATCCGTCTAAACATCTGCTGGCTGACCGGATGACTGACTGAATGGCTGACTCATGCGGATGGATGAGTGACTGGTTGTGTGGATGGAGATACATGGGCGTGCTCGACTTGCCGACTGGCTGGCAGCCTAAATCATTTACTGATTGCCTGGCTAGTATAGTCACTGTTCCGTGGCAGAATGGCTAATGGGCCTAATGGAGTCGGCCAGTTCCAAGTACCAAATTGAGTTGTACTGTATTTTAAAACAATTTAAATTTTACGTAATAAATTATCAGGTTATACAGAATAGAAAGGGTGGTGGACCACAGACAAAACAGGGAGAGTGCTAGAGATTAAACGTATTATGAAGGTACAGAATAAGGTACAGAATGACATACTGTATTAGAGATACAGTATTCATGAAAGCTGAGAAAGGTGTAGTGTAGTCGGGGTTATAAAGTGACTCCCGCATCCATCCACTTTCATCTCTCTCCTTGTTGGCGTGGTAGTACAGTGCAGTGAAGATCCAAGAGATAGAGTGCACCTGTGTTTGTTTTCTCATGTGTGTTTGAACACGCGCCGTGCGTCCATGTGCAAGATGTGTAAAAAATTAAGATCTGAGTCAAAGCGTGTTCTTTTTGAACCCATACATGCGTCAGTGAGTCACTGAGAGTTCACGTCCATACGTTCTTTGATCTGAAACCACTTTCGTTGTCATCATCGCTGCTACTCACACCACACAACTTCAACCCTCATCAACGGTACTCAACATGGTCAGCATTTCATCGTTACACCGACAGCTCTTCAGTCTCTCCTTCTTACAGAAGACCAGAGCTTAATTGTATTCAAATTGAATAATATACAAGGATAGAGAACAAGGCAGCCTAGAGGTGTGCATAGTTGAGTCGTGTTTTTAGCAGTCGGTGTTGGACAAATTAGTGGATAGAGAGACATACAGTGCTTTACAGCATAAACTGTACAGACAGACAGACACACAGCCTCATTACAATAGTTTTGCGCTTGCTCGGCACGGCTGTGACAGCTCAACTATAAAGCTGTCTGAAATCATAACAGATTGTCATTGTACTGAACCAAGGTATGTGTACAGTTAAACTTGATTTCTCTCAGAAACACAGTTTTTGCTCCTCATTATAACAGGTCTGGCTGAAAAGGGGTAGACAGCTCACTGTGTCCAGATCATAGGAATGTGGAGGCATATAAAACCCCGGACATCAAGGGAAATGACAGCTTGAGTCATTTAATGAAGCACAGCATTGTGCAAAACCTAACCCAAGAATAGCTTCAACTCTACGAGAGGTACAAAACTAAATGTTCAAGCGGTGAAAATATGAAGCGCCATATTTCCTTTGATTCCCGATTCTTTTCTCTTTTTTTTTTCAGCCTCTCAGACAGTCTAGAGTAGACCAAGGGTTCCCAAACATTTCAGGCCGTGACCCCCCCAAAATAATCATATTTGAACTGGGGACCCCCCACCCTGACAAGCTACCTGGAATTGTAGGAGTTGAGGCATTACATTTTGTTTGACTCTGTTCCACAGATAAATATTGTGAAAATGTCCACAATGTTTGCTTCTTTCTTACGTAATATTTGACAATTTGACCAATTTGGTATTAAAAAGGTCTTAAAAGTCATTAAATTGCCACTTTAGAAATGTGCAGATACCCTGTATACATTTATACTGTATGTTGGTTTGTTTACTGTTGAGTGAGAAAACAATGTTGCACATTAAGCTAATCATCTGGGGACCCGACAAAATAATTTGGGGACGACCCCCAGTTTGGGATCCACTGGCTAGACTAGTCCCTCACAGAGTTCTCTCTGGTCCTCAACTCTCAGCAGTCATGGGGCCCCTGTCTCTAAACCAACTTACAGACCCTCAGAGACAGCAGGACGAACAGAACCACAACAAAACCCTTTCTCGCAGCGCTGGCTGCCTGACATCTGTTTCATGGGAGGTGTGTTGTCCGTGTGTGTGTGTGTGTGTGTGTGTGTGTGTGTGTGTGTGTGTGTGTGTGTGTGTGTGTGTGTGTGTTAACAGTTTACAGTTTAGGCATTTAGCAGACTGTGTCCGTGTGTGTGTCCGCGTGTCCGTGTCCGTGTGTGTGTGTGTGTGTGGTACAGTATTTCAACTTTATAAATGTCAGCTATTCACAAAACTCTTATCTCTCGTGATTTCCGTGGTTGGACATGGAGCATATTTTAAGACATTTCAGCCAGTAATGGCACTGCCTACATATCCATCTTTCTACAATTCTCAGTTCTAGAGTCTCTTACTATGTTTCAGGCAACATAACTCCTCTTTCTCTAGGGTACAGCTGTACAAAAATCAATACTTGGTTTGATTGACTAAAGAAGCACTTAATGAGCATAGTAAATCATGTCATTAATCATGTCATGAACATATTCAGTGACGGAAATGTGCTTCCATGAATGTGTCCTAAACACAGCATGTTTCCCCCTTATCCTGCATCATCAGCACTAATCCATAGTCTATGATGTCTCAAACATCAAACAACAGATGCACACAGGCTGTAAAAATGAAAAAGATGAAAAACTCTTGTATGATGAATTACGGCATTTAATGACAAAACAACGTAAAAAGTAGAAATTTGGAGATACAAGGTTTCTGCCCGTCAGCGCCGATATGTGTCATCTCACTCTGCCTACAGTATGTACAGGGGCAGTAGGCATCGGTGCTCAAGCTATTGGCTACAAGACCAAATTGCTGTGTATACATAAACGGTACAGTTTGCAATACAGCGCTGTGCATTGTATAAATCCATTGCCTTCACCTAATCAGACAAAGAGTCGTGTTAGTAGTCGCTAGAAAAACAACTCTTGACCTATTCCCCTGGTGGCTTGTAGAAGGCAGCCCCCCCCACTACTGCTATCTCCGTCCTCTGTAGTCTGCATAAATAAATGATGACTTCCATGAGGCAGCCTCCCCCAGAACCCCACTGTAAGCCCCAACCCTTTACACACACACACACACACACACACACACACACACACACACACACACACACACCATCCCCCTACTTCTTATATTCCGATGCTGGAACTCTTTGACCCGGCCCCATAAAGCCTGCCCATAAATCCTTCATGTGCAGTCTCTCTAACCTGCTACCAGTGATGATGATCAACACACACACACACACACACACACACACACACACACAGAGTTCACACAATGGATCTCGTTGGCGTGTTTGTTCTATGCCTCTTGCATCATCAATGGGAGTCACTCATGTATGTTTTTCTATTGGGTGAGCCCTGCCCACCACTTCCCCTTTCTTCCCTCTATCTATTAGAAGTGTTCATCGGCATGAGGTTGACAGTGTGAAGGGAGCAGAGCAGCGGCTGTCTCTGTGTTAGCAGCTCAGATATAATCGGTCATTATTGCAGCAGCCATGCAGGAGAGAGGGGAAAATACACACACACACGCACACGCGCACACACACACACACACACACACACACACGCACACACGCACACACACACACACACACACACACACACACACACACACACGCGCACACACGCACACAAGCACACACACACAC
>NC_139946.1:8666960-8676960 GCF_963454915.1 Gymnoscopelus microlampas
GTGTGTGTGTGTGTGTGTGTGTGTGTGTGTGTGTATAGATGGACTTGCTTATGCGTGCGCTGTTGAAATGAGCCCTGCCATGCTCCAGCCCTCTCCCCGCGTCTCAGCAATAAACCTTGAACATCTCCAGTATTTTTCATTTCTATCCCTTAAGCCCAGATAAGCACACTGGTTGGCAGAACAGAGGGAGGTAAAAAAACATTCCAATATTATTCATAGACAGATAGTCCATCATGGAGACTGAGTGAGTCACAAACAAAGTCCCTTGCAGTGACTCAATTATGAGTTCAGAGGATGTCTAAACTGATATGACAGAAAGAGGGAGAGGAAGTTGAAAGTAGTAGTAGTACTTGAGAGAGGAAGTCAGATGAGGGGGAATTGGACAAAGGTTAGAAGTAGGCCACAGAATCCTCCAATCAGGCAAACATGATGCCCACAGGACGCACTATTATCGACTAAAGGGCTGAGGGGAGAGTTAATTACTGCTGCCCTTTGTACTTCAGAGGGCAGTAAAAGATAAGTGTGTGTATGCCTTTATGCCTATGTGTGAGTGTAATTATTTCTCTTTCTCTGTCTTTCAGTAGTTAATGTTAATGTGTCTCTCTTTCTGTCTGCTTATCTATTTTTCTCTGTCTCTCTTCTTCCCTTGCATCTTTCTGCTGAGCATCAGCTGCTGTGAGGTGTTATCTCTGACAGTCAGAGCTCAGAGAAAGTTTGGCCCAGACCTCTCTTCTCCATATGGCTCCGTACGGGCCCTTGAAAATCAGGACACTGAATCTCCATGACTCCCTGCATCTCAAATCACGCAGATAACAGAAACGGGTCCAGTCCAACGCTGAAATGTTTTCCTGGTCTTATGCAATTTCACAAACAGTACTGAATGTTCCCTAAACTCTGCTGGGGGACATCATGAATCCATGGACAATAATATTTCATGTTACAGTTCGTATCAACCATACATTAGGCCCAGTTTCATCATCATAGTATCATCCCTAAGCAAACCCATGTTTGGCAGCATGTTGTTCGGTTTCATCTCATTCCAAGCTATTGCAGTGCAACATCTTTAATATGATATTTCGGGTTACTGGAGCTCAGGTAAAGTGGAATTTATTCCTTTAGCTGCAATCCACCAGAGGATACTTTTAAGTATCAGTATCTCAGTTACTGTATGCAAGCTCATGTCTAGAACAGATCTTCTGTTCAACACTAATAGAACCAAATCTGATCTAAAGAGATTAGCTCTGATTTCACGGAAGTACACTATGGTCAAAGTGAACTGTTTGTGTATGGAGTCAGCCTATGAGATGAGAGTATAACATGAGTCCCGAAACTGAGTTAGAGGCTGCAAATCATAAATATTGATAATGACTCCAGTATCTTTCATGGAAAAATAAGACTGGCTTTGTGGGTACTAATAATTCCAATGCTGCAGGGAAAGACTAGTACATACTGTAACAAGACAGGCTAATAACGGTATGGCTTCCATTTGAATCTCTGGCATCATGTGGCCAGTCTATGACATCAGTCTAATATGATGTCAGTACAATGATGTCAGTCATCTACATATTAGGGCAAAATGTCAGCACAATTCCACCTCCACTGACTTCCAGTAAAGTAAAACAAATAAAACGTGGGGAGTTACATCCTTGTCCTACTCGGAGCGTGCACAGGAAGTTTGGCACTGATCGGTTCGGTGGTTTGAGAGGTTAGCCCCGGATAGTCGCACACACAGACACACATACTCTCTTCTAGACTGCTTGCCTCTAAAGAGCTACACCGTGAATATATAACATTACGTACTCCTGTTCACTTCAACAACAGCTAGCTTTTCAATTTTATTATTAACACAATACACGTCTCCAAAGCATTGCTTTAAATAGTAAAAGTAAATACAATCTTAACACATCGGGTGCCAAACACGGTCTGAACCGTGTGTTTACTTAGTGGCGGTTCCGAAGCTTCGGTGCCGTTCACGGTCTGAACCGTGATTTCAGTCTTTTTGTTTTTTTCGTTTTTCTCCGCGCGGGCGGGGCTAGAGCAGCTCTGGGAGCACCCATTGTAATCCTGCGAAGGAAGTGCCAGATCGCTCACCGGAAACACTTTTTTTCCCCCCATCCGCTTCCTGTCTATTTCCTACTTTGAAACGCCAATATCTCCAAATCTGTTTCCTGTGGGGAAAAACGGTCATGCGCGATGCGCGATCCCCCCCCCCGTTGTAACCCGCGAGTGGAATGTTATGGTTCCAGCCAGTAGCCAGGCTCATGGCAGAACATGAATCGATGCTTTTTTTTGCGTGGATTTGCTTGTAACGCACACGGACATTTTAAACAGCAAAGTGCAGTCAATGGGGAGAATGCTGGCACCCACGGTAAGTTGTTATGAAAAAATGCTGGCACCCGATGTGTTAACAGTAAAATTATAACAGTAAAATCCAATATAACGGGGGTGGTTGTATTTTGTCTCCCTGCTCTTCTATTGAGACATTTAGATTGTGTCAAAGGTCATGTCTCACCTAGACACAGGATCTTTAAAGTAATAGTATCCTGCGTACTGCAAACTACGCGCTGCGCTTGGCACCACTTGATTTTATGATTTTGCTTATGGCCGGCAAGTCGGTCACACGGTTTCATACACAGTTTGAACACAAAGGATTTTACTGTGTAGAAAGATTGGGATTAGTGTAGGGTGTGATGCTGCTACATGCCTAAGGCCCCCTCCTGCCAGATGCAGGCTATTTTAACCATGAGAGGATTACTACGCCTAAACTGCTATACTTACTTATCTGTTTTACGATTATTTGAATAATTAGGATGCAATTGTTTTGATCATATTTTTTTTAATATTTGAACAAATCATCAAGAAAACAATGAATGATCTTTTATAATCGACTTAATTGGACTGGCCCGGATTGCTGGCCTAGCGGTCCGGGAACTTAGGCTCAATGTAGCCTGACAGCGCACCGTGGGTTCGAGTCCCGTTACTGACGACCTTTGCTGCGTGTCTCTCCCCGTCTGTCTTTCCTTTGCATCTTCACTGAAAACTATCAATAAAAAGGCACAAAAGCCCAAAAAAACTCATCTTTAATTGGACTTCACGTTCCATTTATCTTTAAAGACCTGTACAAACAACACAGGATGTATTTTATGTCTGTGTATTGAGTGTGTATTCAATTGAACATTATCTGTAGATAATCACAAGTACTCAAGCCTAGAAATTACAACAAATCATGGACACACAACAAAGAAATCCCATTATGTTTAATAGTGGGCTGTCCCTCCCCCTTGCCCATAAAGGTTTTGTTTCTCCAGAAGCCCTTGAACAACAGAATGGAGGACAGTCAATTATGTTATAAAAACAATGATTGTGTTTATATGATAAGCTTATATTTCATATCACACACCTTGCACTCCTGTACACAACTTTCACCAGCCAAACTAATAATAATAATAATGATATTTCTTCTAATTCTTATTTTATTAAAATGTATCATAGTTTTTCTAATCAATTCATATTGATTAGTTTGATTAACAGTGGGTTTTCTCAGTGGAGCGCTGGACCCAAAATCCAGTATACATACAGTATCAAAAGATAGGAATTGAAAAAATCCCCAAAACGTAGCACATCCGAAATTTCAAATCAATGGAGGACAAAGTACTCACATTTCCACTTTTTAATTGACACACCCCAATAAACGAACGCTTACTGTACGTGTTTTTCGGCTGAGAGCCTTCATCTTCATTGACCACATGCTGTACTCAAGGTGACATTTGTTAATACAGCATAACACTCATCCATACAAATCTACATACCCAGTGAGACACAGAGCCATATGATTTAAATGTCACAGAACACAAGACAGCAGGAGAAAGAGGCACACGACACGCATACCTGGCACAGCAGTCTGAAACTGATATGAATGACCCACTGCACCATACAAAAAACAGCTGGAATGTGTGTGTGTGTGTGTGTGTGTGTGTGTGTGTGTCTCCCCCTCCATAGAGAGACGGAGGGGGTCCATCTATGGAGAGGGAGGACTGGGAGGTAAGCAGGGGGAATGCCAGATCTCATCAGCATAGTGTGAACTCCCAGCAGATGTCCAGATCCATGTGTGTGTGTGTATGTGTGTGTGTATGTGTGTGTGTGCGTGCGTGCGTGTGCTTTTATGAGTGTGTATGTCGGTGTGCTTGTATATGTCACAATCACACTTTTGCCTACATATTGTAGGCTACAAGTGCCATTCGATTCTATACTTACTGTTAAGCATCGATTCGTTTTTGTCTGATTGCGTCCATGCCGTTATTTAATATTCATGTAATATTTCACCATTAGCCTAATGGAGCTTGTTATGGTCAATTACTGATAAAGGTAGCAGGACAAATCCTTCAGGAGTATAGAGAAGGAAACATGAGAACTGGATAGAAGACTAATTCTTATGAATGGGAAATCACACGGCTGGTTCCATATACGGGAACTAATGACAGTAAATGTGTTATGAGTTATTATCATATTAGACATGATGGCTGTTTTTTTTCCAGATGTCTGCACCCATGCTATATGAATGTACTGACTTTAGCATCCCATCCACAGGAAGATTCTCTGTGTAAATTTAACTAGAAGGGCTCACGTTAGGGTCCATTTGCTAAATTAGAGTTAAATTAACACTGAGGTGTTCTCTCTCTCTCTCTGTGTGTGTGTGTGTGTGTGTGTGTGTGTGTGTGTGTGTGTGTGTGTGTGTGTGTGTGTGTGTGTGTGTGTGTGTGTGTGTGTGTGTGTGTGTGTGTGTGTGTGTGTGTGTGTGTGTGTGTGTGTGTGTGTGTGTGTGTGTGTGTGTGTGTGTGTGTGTGTGTGCGCGCGCGCGTGCGTGTGCGTGTGCGTGTAACAGTTTAACCCCATTAGTCGGGGCTGGTCTATCTGGTCGCGCCTCATTAAGACAACAATAAGGTTTATGCTCTACTCTCATCACCAGACGGCCATGGTTGATATTAATCACTGTCTAGTCTGTGGACGAGGAAGACGATCTGAGACGCTTCACTGTACTGCTGATGTCTCATTTTACTGCTCTGGTGGATGAGAGAGGGAGAGAGAGACAGGAAGGAGGGAGAGGAATGATTCCTATCCTCCTTTTCCTCTTCTTCTCATTTCCTTGTGTTTTATGTCCCTTTCCTGTCTTGTTCCCTCTCTTCCTCTACTTCTCCCACTCCTTCCCTTTTGCCAAACTCCTTCCGTTTCTCCACAGGCAGCCAAGTAAAAAAAATAAAGAAATAAGAAAAGAAATAAGATGGCACTGTAAAAGTCTCTCCATTTCAGTATATGGGAAATAAACAGGACTGCTACGGCAGTCATCGCACGCGCCCCATTTTCTACCAGCAATTGCAACGAAAAAATACATAATTCACATTCGTTCTCAGTTCAACATTCACAGTCACGACAGCGCAGTGACTAGAGACATGGTTTCTCCTACTTTGTCTTTCAAATATTCATTAGATTGTATTATATTTCATTAGAGAAAGAATGCACTACATAAATGGAGTATATTTGCATGATGAATCAATGAAGGAGCCATTTGACAATGGCTGCCATTGATCAGTGCAGTGCACTGCAACTATTGTTCCTAGAGGCGTTCAACATTTCAAATTTAATCGAGTGTAATTTAATTTAAATTATCTTTACCGTGACTGGAATTATAAATGAGGTGATGGCATGTTAAAACTGGAGGTTTCTCTGATTTTGGAACAAAACTCCTCTAACGTAAACTCCTCTAACGTACTAATTTAATTTAAATTATCTTTACCGTGACTGGAATTATAAATGAGGTGATGGCATGTTAAAACTGGAGGTTTCTCTGATTTTGGAACAAAACTCCTCTAACGTACTGTATAAAAAAATGATATTTTGCAACGTTTTTTGTACATTTCCACAGCAGAGTCCTATAGGATTTTACACGACCTTACATCAGCCAGATCTGTTCCATTGTAATCTAATGATGATGCCACTGTTACACTGGACACATGCAGCATGTCGTAATACAGTGGAATACTCTGGTCAGTATATGAACACAAAATGAAGAGAACATAACAATATGAGCTGGAATCAGTATTTGTATTTGATATCGTTGCTCTCGGGTGGAAACCTTGTGTGTCCAAAACTGTTACTTTTCAGGAAATGGACACATTAACCTGTGTTCCAATGTAGTTATTATTTAGTCACAACGTTAGCCTCATAGCATAATTGCCTAAGTCATATTTTAAGATTTTCGGAAAAGACGAAAAAACGCTAGTGCCTTAGTCAAAGAGATGACTTAGGCAAAAAGTGCTTTTCCTAATTTCCTAAGTCATATCTTATCTGCCTTTGTATACTTTTGCATATTGTATATCTGCCTAACTCTACTCTCTCCTAACACTGCTGCTTCACTCTACCTTATTGCCTATGTCCTCAGTTTGCTTGTTACATTCAAAAATCTCTTTCTGCCTAAGTCATCTCTTTGACTTGATTTTGGAATGTAACAAGCATAGAGTACAGTCCAAGTCCTGACGTCACTCGTTCATCCCTATGGAGAATAACATTGGGTCATCTTAGAATCGTCTCATATAAGAATTGTGGTCCAAAAATAAACAAACTGTCTCGGCGATATTGTCAGGGAGGAGGTTCTGTATCGTTTATGATAGTCAGTCACTTATATTTGATACAGTCTGTTTCTGGCGGAAATTTAACGTTAAGTAACGGAAGTAACATTATCGTTTTCTCACCGTCAGTTGATGCTTCATATCCATAAGAGTAAAACCGCCAGGGTCATTTGTTTATTTTTGGAACACAGTTCTTATTTGACGCGATATTAAATACGTCTATGGGGATTCAGAATGGGGGTGGAAAACCGCGAACCAAACAAACCTAGGATGTGTAAATTACGTCAGACTTCGGTGCTCTATTCTGTTGGCTTAGGACATAGGCAATAAGGCACAATGATGCGGCAATAAGGCACAATGATGCAGCAGTGTTAGGAGAGAGTAGAGTTAGGCCAAAATGTCAATTTGACCAAAAAGTGACTTAGCAATTATGCTATGAGGCTAACGACAACTCAACTTTTTATTGTACAATGAAGTAGGGCATTAATTTACGAAAATATTAAAAGTTTAAATATAAAGATACAAGGTTTCTGCCCGAAGAGAGAGTGACTGGAGAGACGAGACCCATGCTTCAGGAATGTAAATGTATGAATGAGAAAGAGATAAGATCATTATGAAATACAAAGTTAGAAAAATGTGCTTTGTGAGCTGCCCGCCATCTAAGATGCTGTTCACCTTGGAAATGGTTGCCACTGCTGATGGATGGAATCAGGAAATTAAATGTCTCACAACTCAACCCCCCCATAATGCAGTTTAGGTTGAGGGTGGAGATAATGAATGAAACCTCTCTGTCAGCAGGGAGGGTCTGCTGTGTTCCTGAATGAAAAGCAATATAAGACCAGTGTTGATTTCGTCGACTAAAACTATGACGAAAAAGTTTCGTCGACTACCTTTTTTCACTGACGAAAACTAAATAAAAACTAAGCTACGATGACTGAAACTGAGACTAAATATATTGACAATTTCGCAAACAAATAAAAACTAGACTAAAATGTTAGGGAGGTACTAGTGGAGAAGAGATCCAGTAGAACTAAAAGACAAGTCGTTTTATGTTTGGTTGCGCTCTGAAAATAGCAGATCTACAAGCTCAGCGCGACGCGTTGTGAGCTTGTAGATCGGCTATTTTCAGCATGCAACCAAGTGTAAAATCAGCCATTACGACGCCATCCAGGCACCGGCAAAACACATTTTAGTCGACCAAATCAACTGTAGATTTAGTCGACTATAACCTTATGATATTTAGTCAACTAAAACTAGACTAACAGTAAAACATTTCAGATGACTAAGATATGACTAAAACTAAATGGAATTTTATTCAAAAGACTATGACTAAAACAAAATCACAATTTGCTGTCAAAATCAACACTGAGACCAACTGAATGAAAACAAAAACTAACTGTAAAGATGACACACAAGCCAATGAGAAAAGCACACCTGCCATTGAAAAGGACAGAAGTACAGTATGCTGGTCTCTTTGACCTTGAATTCCATGTGGACGTTCAGGGACATCATATGTTGATTACATGCAGTACAAAACAGCAGTAGAGTAGCTTTTTTTTTGATGGCTATAATAACACACGGCCACCTGCCTGGAAGAAAATGTGCTGTTCCATTTCTGTCCATTGTGTGTGTGTGTGTGTGTGTGTATGTGAGAGAGAGAGAGAGAGAGAGAGAGAGAGAGAGAGAGAGAGAGAGAGAGAGAGAGAGAGAGAGAGAGAGAGAGAGAGAGAGAGAGAGAGAGAGAGAGAGAGAGAGAGAGAATGAGCATTGTCCCATTTCTGTAGGCTGATTGGCTGGGAGTGACATTGTCATTATCGACATGCTGCTCCCTTGCTCCCCTGGATCCTGTAGCCATTAGCAACCAGCTATGGGAGTTGTCCTCTCCACTGCTGTAGCCAATTGCTTTCACATCACTGTGTGTGCATGCATGCCAATGAGCAGGTGTCGTGTGTGTGTGTGTGTGTGTGTGTGTGTGTGTGTGTGTGTGTGTGTGTGTGTGTGTGTGTGTGTGTGTGTGTGTGTGTGTGTGTGTGTGTGTGTGTGTGTGTGTGTGTGTGTGTGTGTGTGTGTGTGTGTGTGTGTGCGTGCGTGCGTGCGCGCGTGCGTGTGTTGAGGGGGTCACATACTACAAAATGTGAGGCTCCACATGCAGATGTGACCTCATTGATTGTTTTATAAAATGCAGCTTCACAGTCTCCCATTTATAACTAATTTATTCCTCGGAAATAAGACAAATAAATAACCAATAGCAGCATTATCTGTCCACAATGAGAACGAGAAGAAAAGTTCACACAGACACACACACACACACACACACACACACACACACACACACACACACGCACGCACGCACGCACGCACACGCACACGCACACGCACACGCACACGCACACACACACACACACACACACACACACACACACGCACGCATACACATACTTAAAAGCAGGCATGCTGAACAGGAATCTGCACACAAGCAGCAGTCAGCGCAAAGAGAATCAATAGGTGTTGATTAGGCCTGCCCTGCTCAGTAGCTTTTGTATTGCATGGCAAGCAACAGCCGTTTCTCTGTGTGCCTGGAGATCAATACTCTGATCTCTTATTAGAACAGGGTTGTATATCCCACTGAGGATGGGAAAAGAGCAGTAAAACTGACTGTGAAACGACATCGATAAAGCACAAGATTTTGGAAACAAGTAAAACTGTATTTCAGACCGAGTTTCCCCGCATATAAATTAAACCTAATAAAACCCGGATACAAACAACAAAGGAGATCACTTATGGCTGAGACAGAATATTTATCTCCTCTTCTCATAGACATGAAAAAACATCTCTTGATCTTTAGTGAGTGTTGATTATGGTCTGTGGACCGAAACGTCCACTCTGTGTCACTTTATTTCACCATGTCACTTTTTGCACTTTTGTAGGTAAAGGACTACTTTTGCATCCAAAGAGCCTCAATGTTCATTTTTCAGAGTGCAAGCCTTTTTGTTGTTTATGGACTTTCATGCTGGCCTCTCGCACCCGTCTTCAGCCCTAGGAAGCCTTGAGTTTAGAGCGCAAACTTCCCAACCTTTTTAGATTAAAGATCTTCAGTGACCCTGGAAATACTACCAGCCAGGATATTCCCAGCTTCACATTCGATCAGTTGCATTCATAATGTGCTGTCCTTTACACATTGACACTGAGCAACTCCATAGGTAAAGATGCATGTCAGTTACCTTGCTCATGGGTTATGAGGGATTTTCCCTGCTGGTCTTGGTTTTTGTAAACTATTTCAACTACCCGATTACTTTGTGATTTATTGAAATCATAATTGTTCATTGCAGTAGTAGTCTCAAAATAATATTTTATATATTTTTTTGCTACTGCCATAC
>NC_139946.1:8681960-8689460 GCF_963454915.1 Gymnoscopelus microlampas
GAAGGTGGATGATCTGCATGCTCATGTTGCTTGTGGATCGGCTGATATTAGTGAACGACACCGTTGGATTCACTGGCGGGGTTTGGATTTCTCCAGTGACACACAGACGCAGTGTCAATTCGGCAGCAATAAATGCGTAATGCTAAATTAAATTGCTAAATTGAAGATTCGCAGTTCACAAGTGCATATTGGACCGTGGATGGCAAACTGTACGGTTCAATATTAATCCGAGAACCGCAGAATCCCTAATATTTACACTGTTATTCACATGATGGAGACACACATACTGACACACACACAGACGCAGTAGATGGAAGCAGTGGAGAGGAGGGGTGAGGAGGGGGGAGGAGGGGGAGGAGTGGAGAGAAGGGGCAACTGAGACACAGACAACAAAAGAACAGCCCTTTAACCTGAAGTTCAAAAGGCTGCTTTCGATCTCATTTCTCTCTCTCCCTCTCCCTCTCTCTCTCTCTTCTCTCTCTCTCTCTCTCTATCTCGCTCACACACACACACACACACACACACACACACACACACCATCCATCACAATTGCTACATTCACAGATACATGTATGTTTCTTGGAAATGATATAGGCATCGCAGTTGCGGCTACTTCCGGGTTCCACTGCAAAATACTCAATGCATTTTTCCCATTGGACTTTTCCAAAAATATTTATATCAATTAATTTAAGCCTAGAATCAAGCCATCCAGGCTCCTGGTGAATCATGACCATTAAACATTTTTTTCTGTGATTTTTTAAAATGTTATATTTAATTATATGATATACTATATTTAATAAATACCCTTTGTTTTGCCGTTTTCAAAAAAGTTTTTTCACAGAATCAAACGTTTATGGTCATGATTCACCAGGAGCCTGGATAGCTTGATTCTAGGCTTAAATTAATTGATATAAATATTTTTGGAAAAGTCAATGGAAAAATGCATTGAGTATTTGCAGTGGCACCAGAAGTGGGCGGGAACTGCGATGCCCTATAGCCCGCATTACGAGGAAGGTGTGTTCAAGTAAACAGAGTCCTGGCCAGGGCATCATCTCAGCTAATAGATTCATTCATCAAAGATACACACGCACGTCACTCACACGTGCTAGAGGGTAGCATGGGGCCAATTTTTTTTTTTTTGAAACGGACCCGTGGATAATTGGACCGGTCCGTACCGACCCGAGAAAACATCTAAATACTGGACCCGATCCGAAATGGACCCGTGGATAATTGGATCCGGCCCGAAGCGGGACCAAGGAAAACTGACCCGGTCACACACACGCAAGCATGCACATGCACACGCACACGCACACACACACACACACACACACACACACACACGCACACACACGTGCAAAAACATAATCTCAGCCTCCCGACCCTGCATGGTGGAGATAATAATCAGAAGGTCACACCATGTTCCCCTGTTTAAGCAGTTCATTCAGTAGCACATAAACATGAGTATTGGTGTTTTCATGGTGGGCCACAACCAAGAATAGGGGGGGACAGGCTTCTAAAGTGGCCCAGTCAGAGTATAATCGTCGCTTGAAAACATTTTTGATGGAGGGGAAGGGAACTGGTTGGAATAACGTGTTCCTTCCACGCGCTACGTCCTACCCGGGGAAACTCCCCCCTGTCAGGTGACAAGAAGGTCAGTTGGCTCTCATGCATTGAAGGAAGCATGAGTGTTTTTTTAAGTCCATACTGCTATTCATAGGGCTGCACATGTGTCATGTGTTTCACTAGCCAATCACAGTCCTGAATTTGCAAAAGTCAGCCAATCACATTACAGCTAGTGGTGATGACACTAGCTGTAATGTGATTGGCTGACTTTGCAAAAGTATAGATTTGCATTGACTGTGGAAGGGTTAGCGTTGTAGACTGCGTTGTAGACTATTGGCCAATCACGGTGCAGGATTGGTCAGTGTCCAAACCTCACTTATAGGGGCCGCCCCAAAAAATGGGTTACAAAATCGCGGATAAAAATTTTGAAAAAAAAAAAGAATTTTTTTTTAAAGCGTGCTACCTGAGGAAGAGTGCTGAGCTCTAAACACGTTGCAAAACTGCATCATATAACAAAAATGACGCCAAATCACCTGCTCATTATGCACTGTAAGATGTATTGTATTAACCCCATTAAGGCCATCCACCTTGTAATAATAAAACGTCCCAGCGGGATAGCCATGAAAAGACCACGGCTGATTTGGCAGAGTGGCCGAACCCCAGACGGGGCATAAGCTTTGTGGTCTTTGCTGCAGCATCACCCCCCGTGAGGAACAATCAGCAGTAATGTCCGCCTGCTTTTCTCCCCACCAGACAAGAACAGTTTGCACCCATTTATACACAGACTCAGGTTTGATCTCTGAAAAGAGAACAGCCGCCCTCTTCCATTTGATAAATAAGTCATTTGATGAGTAAGACATTACGTCATAGGCAATTAATAATGTCAGTTACTTACTGTCAGTGTTGCCAGTTTCTGTGAGAGAAACAAGCAATCAGGTCTAGGAAAACCAGCCCAAAAGAAGCGACTATGGGCCACATGAGCACTTTAATATATACATCAGCTATTTGAAAATAGCAGATCTACAAGCTCACAACGCGTCTCGACACGTTGTGAGCTTGTAGATCGGCTATTTTCAAATGAAATTAGTTTTAGTGTTTAGTTTCATTGAATGTCATTCCTAGATTTACATTCAGTGATAATATGCTCTGACTCAACATACGCCGGTGTTAACAGCGACGACAAAAAGAAGGAGTAAAACAAGAACATTAGCAAGAAAATGTCTCGAGAGACAGCAGTGGCACTAATACCCGAGCCAAGCTCTGCAGTCTGCGGTGCCACCACCGTTCTGACCCTGTCAGCCTCAGAGAGCCTGTCTCTGTGGAATAAATGTGTTATTCAGAGACAGGCAAATTGTTGAAGACGCATTCAGGCACACGCGCAGCCATAACTAAAGGATTCTACACAGGATTTCAGAGACACACAAACAAAATCGGCGGTAAACAGAAGACACTGCAGAGAGAGAGAGAGAGAGAGAGAGAGAGAGAGAGAGAGAGAGAGAGAGAGAGAGAGAGAGAGAGAGAGAGAGAGAGAGAGAGAGAGAGAGAGAGAGAGAGAGAGAGAGAGAGAGAGAGAGAGAGAAGTAGTAGTTTCCACTGGTACACAGTACTGTCTGTGGTCAGACAATAGATGGAGATATGATTTTGGTCTGCATATTTGATTTGGCATGAGTTTTACACCGAACCCTTCCCAATTTACCTGGGCTTGGGACAGGCACCAGGGCCAAGCATACTCTAACGTGTGCATTTCCAGTGGCTGGGTAATTCACCAAGCATGCACTGATTTGTGCATTCCCACAGTGGCTGTGTAACAGATGCTCAGAATGGACTGAAACAAATATGGTTCACGCTAGCCTATCTACCTGTGTTTGAATGAAATCAGCTATGCATTAATCTTTGTATCAAACAAACCTTACAGCACATATGGTGAAATTTAAGGTAAGTGCAGGATTCAGACAGTAAAAATGGTTTAATCTATGGGGGGGGGGGGGGACAATACAAACTCCTGTGAATGCATCAGGGTTGAGAGCCATACAGACATTTATGGGTAATCTAAAAAAACACTTTTGCTGGTGAATATTTACATAATTGCAGCACTTATCATGCCATCACAGAGAAAGTGAGTCCCCCCCCCCCCCAACAAACCCTATGTGAGAACAGTTGTCAAGGCAACTGAACGAAGGGTTCAAGGAGAGCATGTCACTGGCCTTGGGGAGAATCAAGGAGAGAGGTGAAAAACAGGGAGGACAGGAGGTCAGAGTGAGAATAGAAATCACAGCCAGTGTGAAGCAGTGTTGATTTCGTCGACTAAAACTATGACGAAAAATGTTCGTCGACTACCTTTTTCAACTAAACAAAAACTAAATAAGAACTAAGCTACGATGACTAACACTAAGACTAAATGTAGTGACAATTTCATCAACAAATAAAAAATAGACTAAAATGTTAGTGAGGGACTAGTGGAGAAGAGATCTAGTAGAACTAAAAGACAAGTCGTTTTATGTTTGGTTGCGCTCGGGTGTTGTGCTCTGAAAATAGCCGATCTACAAGCTCACAACGCGTCGCAGCGCGACGCGTTGTGAGCTTGTAGATCGGCTATTTTCAGCATGCAACCAAGTGTAAAATCAGTCATTACGACGGCATCAAGGCACCGGCCAAATACATTTTAGTCGACTAAATCAACTGTAGATTTAGTCGACTATTATCTTATGATATTTAGTCAACTAAAACTAAACAGTAAAACAGGTGACTAAAATAGGACTAAAACTAAATGGAATTTTATTCAAAAGACTATGACTAAAACTAAATCAAAAATTGTTGTCCAAATCAACACTAGTGTGAAGTAAGCGGCGTCTTTGATGAGTTATTGAGATATACAATATATATATATTTTGGGGCGGGATACTGTGAGGACACTGTAACCTGGTGTTGTTGTTTTTCCACATAGTCTACATCCGACAGTACTTTCCTTACTCTGTATGTGTAACTTTGTAACTCTAACTGCTGTGCTGACTCTGGGCGGTTGAAAAGATATCTATCTGTCTATATGAACTAGAAGAGTTCATATAGATAGTGTTTGTGTTGTAATCAGTCGCAGGTCTTGCTACATGGACACATGAATACACACACGGAGTCACTTGTATAAGTGGCTGGCACCACTTAAAAAGAGAAAGAAGAAAGGAAGCTATAACATTTAAAAGAGTGTTTCACACTCTGTGGATCGGGGGCCCAAAGGTGGGCCATTCGATTTTCCGAAATGGTCACTAACAAAGTAAAACGCTATAAGAAGAATGTTGTGCTGTTGATTCATGCTTGTGAAAACAGCTTGGAAGCAAACTCAGAATAATTGGATTTCAATAACCAGCTGACCAAGTTCACATGGGCAGCAGGTGATGAAGCTAATTTGTGGGACATTTAATCACAGCCCAGTCATGATGAACCATCTGTACTGTAGGTATGTTTATGGTCTGCCAGCCTGAGGTCTGACTGACCTCAGAGGACATTCAACTTTAATGAGTTAATCTGGTTTATAGAGCGCTAAACAAGCGTACAGAGAGTCTGTCTGTCTGTCTGTCTGTCTGTCTGTCTGTCTGTCTGATCTATCCACACACCCCTTCTGCTGAAATGTCTCCCTCTGTTTTCTGATCTCTGCCCCCATCCCCTCCTACTCTTAAGGCTTAGTAAACAGAAGGTTACCTCAAAGGTTGTGCATGCGTGTGTGCGGTGCGGTGCCGTGTGTTGCGGTGTGGTGCGGTGTAGTGTAGTGTAGTGTAGTGTGTTTGTGTGTGTAGCAGGCCTGAAGTACCAAACTAGAGCAGAAGATGTTTATGGGATGGGATGGTGTGGCAGATATGTGGCTGACTTCCCAGATAGAAGTAAATAAGCTGCCTCTGAGTCACTGTCTAGACTTTTGTAGCATGCACGCACACACACACACACACACACACACACACACACACACACACACACACACACACACACACACACGAGTGAGTGCGCACGCAGGCAGGCAGGCACACACACAAATCAAAGAGTGTGCAGTCCTGGAGTCCTGTGTGTGGCTATTAAGAGTCGTGAATCCAAGCCTGAGTATCTTGCACACAGGGAGGGATACATAACACATTTAATATTGCAGTGACAAACTCATCGCCTTGACAAGAAAATAGAACCTTCTTATCTGATATTACAGTTCATCATCTTCCTAACACTGAGCTAAAAGTGTCCTTGAGCTAGACATTGAACCCCTATAACTGCTCCCGATTAGCAGGTTGTTGCCTTGCATGATCGGTGTGAGAAGAAATAGGCTCTGTCATGATTAATTGACCACATATATGAAGTTAAACAACTAAATTCTATCCGAACGATATCTTAAAAGTAAATTCCGTGCCTCAAAAAAGAGCGTTTTCAAGTTTTAAAACCAAAACCAAAAACAGCGGACAGAAACCGATGGCTGCCGTTCCATTTTGGTCGGTTGCACTCGGATCCATTTGGGTTCACTCGAACTCGCCACCAGATTGGCCAACTTCGCTGTCAATCACAGAACGATGAGCGAGGAGGGGCTTTAGCAGGCTAAGGACGCTGATAGGCTCGTCCACTTGGTGGACGACGAAAAAAAGCCAAATAAGCCCTCATGCCAGACTCCTTCCTGAAATCAAATGGAAATTTCCGGAGGGAGGGGCTTTACCAGGCTACATTTGGCTCATAAACGAGAGAGACTCCAGACATCAATCAAAATACCAGATATTTATTTATAAGAGTTAACAACCTCTATTTCACTGACCACCAACGGGAAATAGAGGTCTATTCCTGGAGAACAACATAAATGTAATCTTGTCAGGGTTAGTAACCCTTTCCACGTTCACTGCCAGACATTCCAATTGCTTGCAGATTGATTCAGACAGAACTCATAAATGCCAGTCTGTCAGCACAATAAACATTGTATCCATCCATGATAATATCTTGAACAATATTTAGACCAGACAGGGATTTGAAATCAATTGCGTACATTGTGTTAGGTTGGACGTTAACAGATATAATAAGTAATAGTAAACAAATCATTTTGTGCATTAAATTCGTCTTGAGGGCGGCTAAATTCCATGCCAGGTTCATGTCCTGTGCCAACTGTTTCAGTTACAGAGCAAGAGCATCTATAAGCAACGTCCAGCAGGCACTACACATTGTTAGATGTACTCACACAGGAATGATCGCGTACTCATAGGTTCCACACAGACAATGTGCAAAGTAAAACCATGAGAAACGCCATTGTCTCTCTGTCCAGAGAGTGTGTGAAAGAGCAGAGCAGGCCGCAGTCAGAGAGGAGATAGGGGAAGGAGAGAAGGAGATGCACCAGTGTGGCCAGGCGAGGAGACCGAGAGACGCCAGGAGGCACACGAGACCCGGGAGAGCCGGAGGGACAGAAACCGATGACTCGAGTGCTTCAAATCCTAACGAGATGGTCCGGTAAAAATACATCCTCATAGTGTTCAGCAGTAGCAGCAGAACGGCAGGCAGAGAGCCAAGCAGAGATGGGCAGACCCAGCAGCAGGCAGAGAGAGGGGTGCAGCGACCAGAACTCAGGAGGGAGTAGAGCAGATTTCAAGCAGCGAAAACTTCACACGGAATCCCACCGTTTTGTTTTGCCCACAGCAGAATTGGTGAGAGACAGTTTTCAAACTTTAGAGCCAAACAATAATAGAAAAGCAAACACATTTCACAGGACAAACAGATGTGGATATGGGCATGCTGCCATATTCTATTGGTGAGTGTACATTGTGGAGTATCGCCACAACACCGCCTGTCAGGTAAGCACCACACCAGGGAGAGGCCATGGGACAGAGACAGAGTGAGACCACGCAGACAGCGCACCAGCCTGGGCAGCGTCATAGAAGGGCGTTACCTGCCACTCACCATCATGAATCAGCCCCAACTCAGCGCAGCTGC
>NC_139946.1:8694460-8746960 GCF_963454915.1 Gymnoscopelus microlampas
ATGTCATTAACGTGAACAAGGGGTAGCCAGGTTAGTGCAACACACGTGCTATCACAAAATCACACCAAATACAAAAGATGATACGGTATTAACCCATTGAGACCTGGAACGCATCTGTGTCATTTTTTGATTTTGAGCTAAAAAGCATTATTATACAGTTTGGCTATTCAAAAATAGCAGATATACAAGCTCGTACCGCGGCACCGAGTGCCGCGCTACAAGCTTGTAGATCTGCTATTTTTGAAAAATCGCGAAAATGTGTGCAAATTAATATATTTATATTATTTTAAAGCGAACATTTTTAACTCAAATCTTTGCTTCTGGGGGGTCCCTGGAACAAAATATTTTGAGATGGCGGTCGGCGGCCAAATACATTTTGGGGGTCCTTGACATGAAAACGTTTGAGAACCACTGATATAGAAACATACGCTTAATACAAAATATATTTCATTGATGTATGGGGGTGTGTGTGTGTCCTGCGTGACTGAACTCTGTTCAGCTTCAGCTTTAACATACTTAGTGTCACATAAAGGAAATGGTATGGAGCTTTCTATTCTGGGCATCCGCTATATGCTTTCTATGTGTTAATATTAATTCAGCAGCATCTCCTTGATGAGACTTGTCCATCGATCAGCCTTTCCCAGAAACAACAGGAAGCATAAGTCTACGACCATGGCTGAGTGTTCAGGCTAACAGTAGGAAGCCTGTGGGCTGTATAAGTGAGTGTTAGCACGCGTGTGCGCGTGTGTGTGTGTGTGTGTGTGTGTGTGTGTGTGTGTGTGTGTGTGTGTGTGTGTGTGTGTGTGTATGTGTGCGTGCGTGCGTGCGTGCGTGCACTGCGTGTGTGTGTGTTCATGGCTAGCAGCATGGGGTAGGTGCCAGCTGAGTTTAAAGAGTAGCACAGTGCACAGTAAAATCCTCAGCATTTATCCATTTATAATTGTACCTTTATGGGTCCATTTGGTTACTGTGCAACGAAAAAAAGAAAAAAAATGTCTCGCTAGACGAGATTGAAATCTCGTCTAGCGAGACTTACGTTTCATTTTTTTCTTTTTTCTTTTTTTTGCATAGTGTTCTGTCACAATGAACATCAGATCTCACAAAAAAAAAGAAGTAAAAGACTAAGCTGTGGCGGACCCGGGATGGAGTTATGACATTTTTCTACTGTACCATTCATCCTAAGATATGTGAAGGAGGACATGAAGGAGGACATGAAGGTAGTGGTGGACGCGGTGAAGGAGGACATGAAGGTAGTGGGCGTGACGGAGGAGGATGCAGAGGACCGAGCCAAATGGAAGCGAATGATCCGCTGTGGCAACCCCTGACGGGAGCAGCCGAAAGACAAAGAAGAAGACCATTCATCCTAAGATATATCATGGTCCAAAATTCCCCTTTAAATTAGCACTGAGGATTTTAAGAGATAGTATCTACGTCTGTTGTGGGTGATGGAGTAGAGGTCCCAGCCAGTCAGAGGACAGCTTGCCCTGGGTTGACACAGAGTAAGTAGGTCAAAGTCTTTAAAGGGTTAACATTTCTGTACCTGTAAATGCCAGCCTGAAACTGTTCTCTGGCCTTTAGAAAGCTCAGAATCACTAAAGCTCATCCATGCACACACACACACACACACACACACACACACACACACAGAAACACACATGCACACGTACAGTACACTCCTTCCTGTGTCATTGTCAGTTTAAAGATTACAAGACTCTCTAAGAATAAAAACCCCACACACCAGACCTATAGCAATAGTCATATCCTTCCTACATTGAAATTGGCTTATGGGTGGGCTGGCGGACCACGGCCATGTCACCCTGACTCAGACATAACCATAAACAAACCCGATACGCCCATATATAGGCATGGTCACTATGACTCACACATATGGGCATATATGGAGATCCGGTTGTACAGATCTGACCACTATGCCCATATATATGATCATGTGCATATATGGGGCCGATCGTCTGTACGAGACCAAAGTTATTTTTCCAGCTCGGAGGATGGCTCGTTTTGATGAAAAGTAGGTTGTAGCTCGTTGTCTACATTAGGCCTACTATGGTAGGAGAGATGTTTCGTTTGTGTTTTGTATGGGTGCATCAATGGGAGACCACATGTCAAGCAATTCAATGTATCTGTCATGTTCAGTGGAAGGAAGTAAAACAATGATTGCATTTGTTCCTTGCATCTCCCTCACTTATATTTAAGTGGGAGTATAGCTAATGCATTCGTCTACTACTCAGACCCCACCTTATCAAATGGCTATTTACCTTCATGTGTGAACGCATCGGAAACGGACATTCTCCTTTTGCATGCTACATGCGTGAAAGGACAACACCGACCTGATTCCGCTGACATTTTCCAGTGTTCAAATGAGAAAGCGGCTATATTTAATCATGTACATTTACTGTTCCATCATACTGAGGAACAGAGGCGCCAGAAGGCGCTATGGAGGTCACTGCTACTTAATCCAACAGTCCGATGAGTCAGACACTGCCGACAACGACACCGGTTTTGTACTGGTAGTAGTTTGTAACAAGGCTGTGTGAAGAAGCAGAGGTCAGATATACTGTATGTATGTTCTTGGCAGTGGGAGGTATGCTGGAGCAGAACGTTTCATGTAATGCACTGAAGTCAATGAGAGCCCGGTGGACAAGCGTATGAATAAACGCTATCTTTGAATGATGGCAACGTTTGTCAAATAAATCAGTTCAGGTAAATAAAAGAAGACATATAGGATTCTTTCTTAAACAAAGGAGAAAAAAACTCAGTTTAAAAAAAATACCAGTACCAATATACTGTATGTACTGTAATATACTATATGGAATAGAGGCCTAAATAACATACTTAGCATCTGTGAACAAGTAAAAACAGACTGTACATAAATAAAAGAAGTGTTCTAAACATCCAGACTGCGTCATGGACAGAGTGATGCTTATAGAAAAGCATGTTGTCAGCATGCACCGAGCAACAACACTAGAGCAGTGACTCAACTAGGTGCATTCTCTAGTAGAAACAAACTCCCACGACTTCACTTTCCCCACTTGTGCCTAATTTACACATAGTCGTACAACTGTGATGCTCCCTGAAAACAACTGATTTCCAACGGAAAAACTAACTTTTCAGTAGAAAATATCTTATTTCCAAATTATTTTAGGTTATGTTAGGGTCCATTTGCTTCTCAGCACATTTCAATGCTTTCACTGAACAGTATTAAGATTCTACCTAACACCCAACAAGTTCTAGTTTGTGTCCTAAATGTCACAGGAACAAAACATGACTCGAGTTGTTCTGGTCCCCCCTCTTGGTGCCATGGTAACAATGATGGAAGAAATTCAGCTCTACTCTTTGTGGACGGAAGGAAGGAAGCTGTCGAAGCATTCAGGTTGCAGTCCTAAAATCAACTTAGGAAGTAGTGTCCACAAGGATTTATATTGGTTAAGAAACACCATCAAGCATTCATAGCTGTTATGTTTTCCTTCTATTGACCATTTAATAATGTATCCACATTTCGTTCAGTCTCATGATGAAACAACCTGCCTGCTGCTGTGTGAACCCAAGCTTCAGAGATCAACTTAAGTCATTACACATACAGTACATTTGTACCCGTGGAAGAAAACACTCTAACAAGGAATTCATAATAATTCCCTCTCGCAAATGGGATGTTGCTCTTGTCAGGGGGACAATAGGCTGTTCTCTGCTCAATTGAGCTGCATACTAATGGGGTGATTATATGAAGCCTAATTATCAGATGGCGCTTGTCAAGAAGAAGCTGTGCGCTTTGCCCGGAGGAGGAAATGCACAATGGAGACAAACTGTTGTTTCTGCTGAAAAGCCACTGAGGAACAGGTCTTTGTCATGACAGAGCGGGTGAAGGATCCATGGGTTTATTTATTCATTGCAAAACAACAACCATGGAGGATAACTGGCCGGAAATGTATTTAAATGTATGTGAACCAATATTTCATTTTTTTAATACGACTTCATAATGGGAATTTGCAGCAGGAGGCATGTGTAAAGCCTGTTTCCAAACCAAACTGACTGACCAGTTAAAATAGTGGACTACATACAAACGACTCTGACCCTATACGTTTAAACAATACTTGGTTATTATCATCACGTACCATGAATACATTAGCCACATGCTGAGCTGGATATGAAATATGCATATTCCCCCAGGCCAGCATATGGTAGTAGGGACGGTTAATAGGAGGTGTTAAGATTGGCATTCTTCACATGACTATCGCACACCAACAACAACAGAGACACTTGGACTTTCCAACAGCTGCACGACAGAGAACAATGTTAATGCTGTGAGCAGGGTTGCCAGATCTGCTTATTATAATTTCCCCGCAATATTTTATTTGAAAATAGCCGATCTACAAGCTCACAACGCGTCGCGTTGTGAGCTTGTAGATCTGCTATTTTCAAATAGCTGAGGTATATGTTAAAGTGCTCATGTGGGCCATAGTCGCTTCTTTTGGGCTGGTTTTCCTAGACCTGGTTGCTTGTTTCTCTCACAGAATCTGGCAACACTGGCTGTCAGTATGTCAACAGTGAAGGTCAGTTCAGTTGACTAATCTCCAAGCTTGTTTACTGTATCATAACTATATAATCTGTTTTTAATTATTTTACCTACACTTGTAAACTAAAAAGATGAAGAAATGTTTTTAAAGAACATATATATATTTTTTTAAGTAAAAGGGTCACTCTTAAGAAGACAAAGCTTGACCATATTTCCAATCTCATACACATGTTAATAATTCAACATTTAATATGAAAACAGGCGGGTTGTCCAGGAGGGAACAATATCTGTGAATTATTGATATGTCTCTCTAGCCTCCTTCCGTCTGTGGATTAGAAGGAGCTCTTATAGAATAAAAGAAAGGAGAAATCATATCTCTGCCAATATCATTCTGCCCCCTGAATGAATCATCCCCTGACCTCCAATATATTACACTCACAGTATGGTTTCATATTGCTGCCATCTTTGGAAAGCAATAGAGGGGATCATATACAAATACCTGTGCTTCCCTGGAAAATAATACAAGTGTACATGCTACAAAGCCACAGTGTCAGATTCTCATTCTAATCGCTCTAGTGTGCGGCACAGCCGATGAGCCTACAGCAACTCAGGTGGCTGTTCTACATGTCCTTCATCAAACCATTACCCTTAAAGTGTGAAGAGTGACAGCAGACAGCTTGCAGAGTTTAACTGACATTTCTTTTATACTTCATGTGAGCCAAATGTCAGCATCTAGCAAAATCGAATATCCCGAAGGCCTTGATTCTCTGTCATTCAATTAGCATCAATGTCAACCCTTTTCTCCTCTTTTCCGGTCTTTTGCTTCGCCACACTGTCTTTCAGCATGTATCGTCTCTGTCTTTCTCTCCCTGCCCCCACTCAGTCAGTCTCTCTCTACCCCACCAAACACAAATATGACACACTAACATGCACGCACGCACACACACACACACACACACACACACACACACACACACACACACACACACACACACACACACACACACACACACACACACACACACAGGTAGGCCTATATGTATTTGCACTGACCCCATGGGGCGAGACACAATTTAAACTAGAAAATGTTTCCAATAGCTAGTTGGAAATAGATCCATCTGCAGCCAGGTGGAGTGCCTGGTCCTGTAATTGTATCTACAATCTGTTGAGAGTTCATGTAGCAATTCACGGATGAGCGGTGAGAGATCTGTCATCCTCTGTGCTTCATGTGGTCGGTATGTTTTCCACATGATTTCATGACTGTGAACCAATAAGCTTCCAGTCTGCCCTGTCGGTCTCCCTTGAGAGTGTATGCAGCAGTTTGCTACGTTGAAGGACACTGCTCTTCTGCCACGCCGCGCTCATTTCCTTGACATGATCATCTACCGACAAATATACGCAGTAAAATCGCCTGTGTTCATTAACAGGTCCATTTAGGTCCATAGTTACACTCTGAGAGTTAAATTGACACCGAGGATTTTACTGTGTAAAACCATCCAAAACTACTGTGTACACTCACATCCATAATAACTACTGCAACACAAGCAGAAGCAACACAGTGAGTGTTGCATGATGCATGCAGTTATTACGCACACAAACTGCTCAATGGAAAAATGACTAAGTAATCATCCTTTTTTTTACCCATTTGATTTAGTTTAATTGGCACAATTTCAATCAGAAACACTCTCGTCTTAGTAGATAAAGAACCATTTATTGCCACAAATGGAATACAGTTAAGCTTGGCGTTAAAGCTCCGCTCTTGGGAGAATATTCACTGAATTTTGTCGAAGCAGCCTGCTAAGCATATATTCAGAGAATGCTTAAGCAAATCCCCCATAGGGATACAATGACAACAATAAGCAATACATTAACATATTAGTTAGAATTAGCAGATATACATGATAAACACAAGTATTTGAGCCTAGCAAGATTTTAAACAGCAGATATACATGATAACCACAAGTATTTGAGCCTAAGCCAGACTCTAAACAAAGCAGATATACATGATAATCACAAGTATTTGAGCCTATGGCACACTCTAATCAAAAGGTGGAGGCTGGGGTGGAGGAGGAGCTAGCAAAATGCATTGGTTCAGCAACCAAGAAAGACCTAGAGAATATGAAGCCGTATTTATAGGAACCTCTTTGCTCAAGCGTGAGCTGTGATTGGATAATGAGTGTGTGATGTAATGACCAGCTGGGCTGTGAATGGGGAATAGAAAGCTGATGTTCACATCAGCTGACTGACTGCTGGTTACAGCTTTGGCGTGCACGACTTCCGTGTCCTGCATGAACTAACGCTATGCTTCATTTCAATCAGAAACACTCTCGTCTTAGTAGATAAAGAACCATTTATTGCCACAAATGGAATACAGTTAAGCTTGGCGTTAAAGCTCCGCTCTTGGGAGAATATTCACTGAATTTTGTCGAAGCAGCCTGCTAAGCATATATTCAGAGAATGCTTAAGCAAATCCCCCAAAACCAATAAATGCATACTCTCTGGTTTCAGCCAAGCGGCAGCTAGGATACTCAGAGAGTGCATAACAGAAATCCCCCCCAACACACGGAAGCCAACGCCAAGCCTAAAAAACGCCTTTATCAGTCATACTATATTATGTGAAGTAGCAAGACTGCTACTGACTTAAAATAGAATGCGCACGCAAATGCAAGCATGCATCTTAAGACTATGTGTTCAACAGGCCTGATGAATGCAGAAACCTGTTGATTCCTGAACTCAGGAGTCCTAGACGGTATCGTAAAGCGATGCTCACTGCTATGCTGCACCGCGAATAGGATTCGAAAAGGACATTCTGTTTCTTTTTAAAGAAATCTGATATATATAAATATATATGTATGAGGTCATCCTATGATGAATGATAACTAATGTTTATCATTCATGATAAATAAAGTGTACTAACTATGTGTAACAGCAGCTTGCTGTGGACCTCAGCATTTAATTATTTAAGCTATACTAAAAGAATGCAAGCATGCATCTTAAAACGAGGTCATCCTACAATTAATGAGATATATACTGTGTGTGCTCAACAGCCGTGTTGATCCTGTACGTCAGGAGTGCTTTAAATGTAAGCATGCATTGGTGTGTTAAACAGCCATGTTGATCCTGAGCTTCAGAAGTTCCTCAGCATTTGATTATTAAGCTAAACTAAACAAATGCAAGCATGCGTCTATGTGTTCAACAGGCCTGATGAATGCAGAAACCTGTTGATTCCTGAACCTCAGGAGTCCTAGACGGTGTCCTAAAACGATGCCCACTGCTATGCTGCACCGTGAATAGGATTCGAAAAGGACATTCTATTTCTTTTTAAAGAAATCTGATATATATAAATATATATATATATATGTATGAGGTCATCCTATGATGAATGATAACTAATGTTTATCATTCATGATAAATAAAGTGTACTAACTATGTGTAACAGCAGCTGCTGTGGACCTCAGCATTTAATTATTTAAGCTATACTAAAAGAATGCAAGCATGCATCTTAAAATGAGGTCATACTACAATTAATGAGATACATACTATGTGTGTGTTCAACATCCATGTTGATCCTGTACTTCAGGAGTGTACTTAAGCAGAATGTGTACTATAGGGTTGAGATTCCTTGGTTGCCCCTAGCAACGGAACGCCCCTGTAATCACCACTGATTAATAACATATGCGTGTAACAGCAGCGTGCTGTAACTTCCTATCCGCTCAGATAAGAGGGATGCAAGAATGCATCCGTAAAAGGTCAACTATCTTCATCAGAATGAACCCATGCCATTGCCAACCACTTTTGAATGCAGACTCTATTTAACTGTCTCCTCATACAGTACATGCCACTCATTGCTTTTGAGCAACTTCAAGTTTAAGCCTAGACCAATGTAGCTGCGCCAATGCAATGCGGAAATGAGTGAGAGGTATACAGCTGCGCAGCAGTCCACATCTTTTGTAGAGGAGACAGAGCCGGGCCGTGAACCATGACCTTGGCTTTCCCTTGCCGGTCAGGAAGAACATTAGTCTTGCCTCGCCAGAGGACGTCTTTGCAGATACTGGATCATGGAGAACAGAGACAAAACATGGTTTTAGTTAGGGTTAGGGTTAGGGTTAGAAATTATGACGTTTGCACCTCCCCCCCCCCCTGTCTGATTTACAGTGTTTAAGAGTTTAAGATGTTAAGTTCATCCTACAAAAGTGTGAAACTATGTGTAGCAGCAGCATGCTGCAGACCTCAGAAATTATTTTATTAAACTAAATTAATGAGTAAAATGTAATAACTATATGCGGCAGTAAGCATACTGCGGACCTTACCCATCACGCACAGATAAAGAAATGCAAAACAAAACAGAATCATACTACCTAAATCAGTGCAGTGGAACCGTTAAGTTCATCCTACAAAAGTGTGAACTATGTGTAGCAGCAGCATGCTGCAGACCTCAGAAATTAATTAATCAAGCTAAACTAAATTAAAGAGTGTAAAATGTAATATCTATATGCAGCAGTAAGCATACTGCGGACCTTACCGATCACGCACAGATAAAGAAATGCAATACAAAACAGAATCATACTACCCAAATCAGTGCAGTGGAACCCAGCCAACACTTTCAGCAGCATACTTATGCCTGATGTCAATCTCAGATACGTAGATAGCGATCCACAAAAGCTTCAAGTTCCACAAGCATGCAGAACACCACCTAGATGAACTTTTGGAAAGACACACACAAGAGCAAGCCTTCTCGTCTGGACGCTGTGGAGATCTGCAAGCAAACAGCTGGATTATCTCATTCACTCATGGTGAACGTAGTAGCGTTCATGGCTGCAGACCGGCAACCTGCTGCTTCATTGTGAATGCTGGAACCAAGCAACTGAAGAGTACTGTAACTGTACCGTTTGCAATAAGCAGACCACAATGCATCTTTAAGACTTTGTTTGCAATAAGCAATTATTTTAAATTGCAATTATCATCATACGTTTTCTTCTTTCTGCAACCATCCAATGAAACTTAACCCAGCAGCACCTGTATGAGTCAGAGACAAGTAAACCCCCTTTATCCTTGCAATGAATAATGACTATTATATGATTTCCGCCTTTCACCTGCTGTGTTTTTTGTCCAACTCGAGATGTGTTAGCTAAAAGTGAAGTAACATGCAAATTAATTCAATGCACTATGAATCCGCTCCCTGCATCTAAGTCATAAGCTGATAGAATTGAAGCAGCAGAGAATCAGATTAACCTTTGCTTGCCCTCTAAATGGCACCCCCTCGAGGACAACCCACTACAATTGAAGCAACCGCCCCATTTCACAAGACTTTAATCCACCATGAAGTAATTATCTATTTAAGCATCTGCAAACTAATCCACCCACAATAGTTACCTGAACTTGAGCGATAAATTAAGTGAATAGAACAGGAATGCAGAAATAACAGCTTCACTGAGTGGATTATATTAACTTGAATATCCCATGATAGTTGTGTACCTTATTTAACATGACATGATAGTTGTGAACCTTATTTAACATGACAGTTACACTGCCATAATGCCTGCACATGACCAGTTAAGAAAGAAAACACCCTTGCCTTCACCTTATTCTCACACGGTAGCATTGAACTGAATTGACCATGATATGACCGTGTCAGTTGCATAGACTACAATACCCAAGATGCATGCTGTATGTATGAGACTTCCTGATTACTCCCAAGGAGTAGTCACGTGACACCACCACGGCGTGTTGCCAGATTGTAAGAGAAACAAGCGCCAAGTCTATAAAAACAAGTCGCAAAACAAGTGTTTAGAATATTAAACATTTTTTGTACCATGATTACATATGAATCTGGGGTTCCTTCACATGAACCCTGTTTAGTAATCATATTTGCTAGTGACTTAACAGAGCACAATCCCAAAGTCGCTTATAATAAGCAGACATGGCAACACTGATTTGATACACATGCTGTGATTTCCTTTCCTGGCTTGAATACATGTCTGAATTTGACTTATTGTCTTATATTATGCCCCGTTGCACACAGATTGTCTACAACAGCTTTGATAAGTAGAAGCATTTGTGCTAGCAGAGCACTACAACTGTTGGAAGCTCTGCTTGAAGCTTTAGAGCCAACTAGATGGTACTGCACCATGTATTGTGGGTATTCCCAGAGTCAAGAGTGCCTCAGCAGAACAGCATTAGAACTTAGAAGCAGTACTTATTTTGTAAAAAAAAATCAACTTTCGGCCCAAAAATTTAGCTCCATATATTTCTATACCTGAAGCCATAAAAATGCTAAAATAGCCACGTTTCATTACCTGATGAAAGCTCTTTAAAACCACTGGAATGTCTGCTGCTGGGAATAAAAGAAGTAGCCTACATGGGGAGCAAGGCTGCTGTGTTAACTTTGCAGCACTGTACAAACAAATCAAAGCTTTTACATGGCAGCAAAGCATGCTGTTAGCTTTAAGCTACAAACAATTCGAGCTTTCCACATGCTATGTTACCTTTAAGCTATAAACAATTCAAGCTTTCCACATGTTATGTTAGCTTTAAGCTACAAACAATTCAAGCTTCCACATGGGAAGGAAGCATGCTATGTTAACTGTGCAGTTCTGTATAACAACAAAGATTCTACATGCAGCAGCATGCTATGTTAGCTTCTAGCTACAAATAATTGAAGCTTTCCAAATGGGAAGCAAGCATGCTATGTTAACTGTGCATTGCTGTATAACAACACAGCTTCTAAACATGGCAGCACGCATGCTATGTTAGCTTTGAGCTACAAACAATTGAAGCTTTCCACATGGGAAGCAAGCATGCTATGTTAACTGTGCAGTGCTGTATAACAAACCAAGCTTCTAAATGCAGCAGCATGCTATATTAGCTTTAAGCTACAAACAATTGAAGCTTTCCACATGGGAAGAAAGCATGCCATGTTAACTGTGCAGTGCTGTATAACAACAAACTTCTAAATGCAGCAGCATGCTATGTTAGCTTTAAGCTACAAACAATTCAACTTACCACATGGTGAAGAGAGTAGCCTACAAATAAATCAAGCTTCTACTGTCTGGGCAGCAAGCATGCTGTATTAGCTTTGTGCTACAAACAATTCCTAATTTCTACATGGCAGCAAGCATGCTATTAGCTTAAGCTATGAGCACATTAGTGTTTGGCAGCAATAATAGAAGAAGCATTGGCTGCTGTAGCAGTGGTAAAAGTCAGCATCATAAGCAGACTCATCTCATATAGCACCAAAATATCATAGAGCAGCGCACAAAGCAGTAGATGAGCAGTAGATGAGCAGCAGATGAAGCTCGCAGCAGCTAGCAAAATGCATTGGTTCAGCAACCAAGAAAGACCTAGAGAATATGAAGCCGTATTTATAGGAACCTCTTTGCTCAAGCGTGAGCTGTGATTGGATAATGAGTGTGTGATGTAATGACCAGCTGGGCTGTGAATGGGGAATAGAAAGCTGATGTTCACATCAGCTGACTGACTGCTGGTTACAGCTTTGGCGTGCACGACTTCCGTGTCCTGCATGAACTAACGCTATGCTTCATTTTAACTTGGTTTTGAGCACTCCAATCCCAAATGGAGAACATGAATCGAGATGACACAAAAAACTAACAACATAGGGAAGCAGTGGCTATCAGTGGGAAACTGATTTGTAATTAGGCTAATTGTGGTATTGCCACGCATATGATGAACACATTCTCATGTCCCTGCATTTGTTTACACTAGTTAAATGAGAGCAGTGGGTATGTATGTAATGACTGCATGAGTGGATTCTCAGTACAAAGAGAGCAGAAATACCTCAGCATATGGACCTGCTGTCATCACCTATAGCTCACAATCACACCCACACCCCCTATAGTCACTCCCTGTACTCTGTGTGTCTCTGCATCCTCTGCGTGTGTGTGTGTGCGCGTGTGCGTGTGCGTGTGCGTGTGCGTGTGCGTGTGTGTGCGTGTGCGTGTGCGTGTAAGCAAGCTCAGAACAGCCTGCCGTGTGAGAGGATAAAGAAATACATACAAGACAGACAGAGCAGAGACAAGGTCACATCTCTATTCTCCTCTACCCATCACAACATCTCTCTTTTCTTTACTGCTTCATTCCCTCTATCAGTCTACCCATCACAACATCTCTCTTTTCTGTATTGCTTCATCCCCTCTATCAGTCTACCCATCACAACATCTCTCTTTTCTGTATTGCTTCATCCCCTCTATCAGTCTACCCATCACAACATCTCTCTTTTCTGTATTGCTTCATCCCCTCTATCAGTCTACCCATCACAACCGTTCTCTTTTATTGCTTCATTCCCTCTATCAGTCTACCCATCACAACATCTCTCTTTTCTTTATTCCTTTCCCCATCTATCAGTCTATCCATCACAGTATATCTCTTTTCTTTATCTCCCCATCTATCAGTCTATCCATCACAGCACCCCCTCCCCCCCACCATCTATCAGTCTCTTTGACCACTACTCTTTTCCAGATCTGATGACACAGAGGGCGTATCATGAGCAAACTAATGGGAAATATATAACACAATATTTGAAATCCTCCAATGTAACAGTGCAACTTTTAATCTAATTCAGTTACTTTGAAGTTACTATTAACAAATCTGTCAAGTCATCCTAGTGTGCGGACACTGTCGTAGTTTGATGACATGCAGCCAGCTAAATCAAATGTTACATCTGACATACAGTACGTAGCATAATTGATCCGTTGGCATGCCGCCAAAGGTGTTGATCGGGCTTCCAATGAATCCTTCAACAGTAACTCATCACACAAGAGAAGATATTATGGTCTGAAAGCCCAAATAACGCTATGCAAACAAACCCTCACCCCAGAGACCTGGACAGCTAATCTATGATCAAACACAGCAGCCTTCATCACATTCACATTCTGGCCAGCAGCCCATCCGTATTACGCAGAGATCACTGCTCCCCAGTACCAAAAGCATGTACTGTATGTGATGTCTAGATTAGTGTTTGGCAAACAGCCCATTCACATGATATACACATTTCATATTGAACCATTCCGGTATAGTGCAGTCCATCTCATTAGAATAAAATATATTGTGTGTATGAGAAAGGCATTCAGTGCTGGCCTGGCAGACAGCTCATCCGTATGATTAGTGTTGGGCCTTTCACCCATATTCATGATGCACAGATCATGGTTGGATAACGGCCTATTCATTCTATCATCTTTCACATCACTGGTGGTGGCACGTTCATATGGCATGGAGTTGGAGGCTGCCTTGGCAAGAGCATAAACAGAGAAAAAGCTAAGATCTCAGTGTTAATTTAATTATTGAGTGAGGAAAGGGTGATGGTGATGATGCAAATGGACCATTCTACTGAAAATGTGACTTGTACTGTGTACATGTGCGTGCGCGTTAGGGCTGGTAAATAATAGTCGGTATTCGAATATTATTCGAATATTGGGAAAATAAGTATATTCGAATATGAAAATTAAAATTTGACAGGGACAATACAAAAAACAAGAAATCAAGTTATAAAAACAAACAAAATATATGTTTTATTGGATCCGAGCACTTGATACATAGTTTTTTGTATTGTCCCTGTAAAATAAACATTAAACATATAATATTTTTTTAAATATATTTTTTTATAATAATAATAATAATATTCGCATATATTCTAATATCTGCCAATTTTTAAGACCAATATTCGAATATCATTTCTGAGGAAAGTTACCAGCCCTAGTGTGTGTGTGTACAGCCGTACACACACACACAAACAAACACACACACACACGGAGAACCATCGTGATGACAAGTTATCGACTATGCTACTTATATCCCGTATAAGCCATTAAAATCAATTCAACCAAGCGTCCCTATTTTGGGCATGACACTATAATTTCCAACCCCCCCCCCCATATTTATTATATTATTATTATTATATTATTATATATTATATCATATTTAAAAATGTAAATAGCGGGAAAATACATATACTGTATACATTGTGAGCTTGTAGATTGGCACATTTTGCTGTGCAACAAAGCATGAAATAGGGCTCAAGCGGTTAAAGGGGTTGATAGTGATCCAGGAACACCTTGACTCCTTAAAGCTCTAACCTTTCCTTCACAATTTACACTTCACCTGTCTATCGTCCTCTTCCATTGCCCAGGATCTCCACACCTCTGCAAATGACCAAACCCTCCTTCACTTGTCCTCAGCAACCAAAGTTGCCCTGTGGTAGAAAAGCCTTCCCTTCTAGACAATAAGCTCTGCCAATAACCCATATGAAGAATGTCCCGTTCTAAAAAGAATACACCCTCCATTAAACCCATTAAGACTGGAAAACGCATCTGTGTCATTTTAGATTTCTTTGGCTATTAAAAAATAGCAGATATACAAGCTCATACCGAGTGCCGCGCTATGAGCTTGTAGATCTGCTATTTTTGGGAGAAATCGTGAAAATGTGTGCAAATCTTTGAATATATATATTTTTTAAAGCGAACATTTGTAACTCAAATCTTTGCTTCTGGGGAGTCCCTGTAAACTAACCCACCCCCCCCCCCCTATTATCACCACACCATTTGCTATAATCTGGAACCCTCTGCCTCCGGACCAAACCATGACACCCGCCCCACCCCCCTCTTTCCTACGCTACTCTTCTCCACCATCACCTCCATTCAGGCAAAATCTAATTCACAGATGAATAATGGATGGCTGGATGGAGACTTTCATCCGTCAAGGTTCTCTCTCCTCTTTACCCCCCCTCCTCCTCCTTTTCTTCTCTTTGCGTGGTAAGGCGGGTAGTGCTAATGCAGAGCATCATGCATTGGAGATGAGCCCAGATACCTCCCACTCGGCCTGTTTGGCGTTCTGCTGTCCAAAGGCTCTCTCTCTCTCTCTGTCTCTCTCTCCCTCAATCTCTCTCTCTCTTTCTCACCCTTTGTCCCATTCCATCTATCCTCACTTGCCCCCTTGGCTCATTATTCCTGCATCCCTCTAATCTCCCTGTGTATTTCAGACCTGAAGGAGCAGGATATACTGCCGATTCCTCTCTCTTTTTTCCAATCACCGTTCACCTCTTTCATCCTATATTATTACCTCCGTTCAATCTGTCCCTGACCTTGGGAGAGCGGTGGTCCCAGGTTTGTATTGACGCCCCCGCCCCCCCAGCCTCATCAAAGCGCCAATCAGAACGACCCCCTTGTGATGTATACTCAGGGTCGATTCAAAACCAATACGTTATCAATCTAATTTCATTCAATGCTTGAGGTGAACTGAAATTAAGTGTTACATTTTAACAGAACTTTTTGACTGAAATTTTTTGTTTAAAAAAAAATATATATAATCTTAAACTAAATAACATCAACAAAGATTTTTTTTTTGAATAGAGCTCTAATTGGGTACAAGATTCATGCCATAAGCCTCTATTTCTTTCTGGTTAATGATTTTCCACTGGATAAATGCCCGGAAGCATTGTTTCCTCTCCAAGAAATACAAATGCTCTGGGGCAGAAAAACACATACAAACAAGTTCTCATTCCAGACAGTGTCTGGGAAAAAGCTCATCTAGTTTAGCTGTCACACACAGACGTTAAGCTGTTTTGGATGCCCTGCACAACAGACGATTCATAATTTCCTCCTATTTAAGTATTGATGTTTACAGCTATACAGTTTGAACTCAGGTGGTTTTTCCCTTTTATCTAGTTTGCCTGTGCCAAACATCCACCCTTCAGGTGACACCATAAAGGAACCATCCTCCCACAAACACCCAGCAATTAGCATAGGGCGTTAGTGGGATGAGTGACAGCTTGTGAAGCTGCCCATCAATAATGCAGGCTGGCGGGAGACCCTGGCTGCTAGGCTACTGGCCTACTGACCTGTCTGCCCATCCAGCTGTCTCTCGTTTCTGTTCTGTTCTGTTTTTGGTTTGTTTTTTTTGGTTCTTTGCTCATCTAACGCTGTGAATTGAGTGCCGTCTGTCTTTCTCCTCTATCGGCAGGGGTTACCAAACGGTGAGCCGAGGGATTTTGCGACAACCACACATTATCATTGCAATATTTACAACTATACAAAACTATATGAACTCAATTCGGGTTGGGTCGTCGGCTACGCATGCACCACGTTTGAAGTCAGTCGGACGGTTCTCTAGATACATAAACTACAGATGCATGCACACGTACAGACGGACAGAGATTTTGCTAATTTATAGTAGTTGAAATGAACATTTTCTAAAATAGCAGATCTACAAGCTCTACAACGCACCACGAAAGTGAACTTGTAGATCGGCTATTTTCAATATGTGCCTTATTTTTGAATTGCCCTTTGACGTACGGCACAAAAAGTTTGAAAGCCGCTGGTATACACGTAAATGTTTCTCTCTGCTTTTCCACCTTCCTGTGTATTATGTGTTGTATGTATCCCATGGCTGCTGTGGCGGTGGAGACTTGCTGTCTTTTTTGCATTCATTTGTTCTGCTGTAATGTGCTTTGTGGTTTTAAATTAGCACTGTGTGGATCAAATTGTAACCAACCATTAGTTCTCTGCTCAAGCCGTAGAACCTCTTTAACTCGCCAGTGTGACAATAAAATCATAGATTTTGAAAACTAAATCAAAAGAAAATGACTATGTGCAAGAGTGCCTTAGTGGGTAATCCAGTAAACTGACCACATATCTGCAACATCACAGGTTTCATTCCCAGGCAGGAATCTGTGTGAATCTGCCCTCACCTTCATGATTTTCTTTGAATATCTCTCATCAATTAAAAAAAAGATGGCACCAAAATCTCAGAAGAAACAGACACATCTTTTTTTTTAGGGGAAAAGCAAATCAATAATGTCAACAATCAAACATGTTATCTGCATTCTGTTCCACCCACGGTTTGAGGACTGCCTCCTAGAATAGCCAACGACGGTAAGAACAGCGGCCGTTCTATCGGACACGCCAGTGGAATGACAATCAGCATCATAACACACAGACTCAGCAGCCTTCAAACAGCCTCCCATCATGTTCATCAACAACAGCAGCAACAGATAAAATGGTAGACAGACAAGCGAGCGCCACCAATCACAGCGGAAACCAGCAGAATAAGCGCCGTCTAAAAAAGACTTAGTGGATCAGGGGTGATTCATGTGACTGCGTTCATTATACAGATTAGGCCAGCGCAGCACGTGCACAGACTCTCGCACACATAAACACACACAGGAGCATCTTAATTAAGAAGTATAGGCCAGTTCTTGTTAAAAGGAGTCCTGGCAGAGCTGAGGGTAAAAAGTGCAATAGTAGCAAAGGTTCATGGGTCTGATTATTCTCCCTTAACCCGTTAAAACCGGGAAAGCAACTGTGTCATTTTAGATTTATTTGGCTATTAAAAAATCGTAAACATTTGTGCAAATCTTTGAATATATATATTTTTAAAGCAAACATTTTTAACTCAAATCTTTCCTTCTGGGGGTCCCTGGAACAAAATATTTTGAGATGGGGGTCGGCGGCCTAATTCTGGGGGTCCTTGACATGAAAAAGTTTGAGCACCACTGATATACAGTAGCAATATAGGTTTTTCAGAAAACTGTTAAGTATTTAGAAGACATTTTTAGAATCGGCCTCAGGCCTTAATGGGTTAATCAAAGCAATAAGGGAAAGGGACTGAATGAGAGGAGACAATAGGTCCCGGAGAGGCATGGGAACAAAGGGATGAGAGGCTGGACAGTGCACAGTACACAGGTGCTTTGACTACAGGTGGGGATGGAACAATGATTTATGGTCGCCTTGATCTACAATGCATGAGAAAAAAAATTATAAAAATAAAATACAAAAACAAGGACAATGAACCACTATTCTCTTTGGATGACTATGCGGGATGTTTGTTTTATTGAGACGTTCCATTTAACCACTTTCAACCTGGCGTCCCTATTTTGGCCATTTTTAACATCTAATAATCTATTTGATGTTTTTAATTGGCTATTTGGCCATTTTTTAAATAGGGCACACACGGTTAAATGATATTCTATTCTAGCCTATTCACATCTGTGTACTCCGTTTACTCCAGTCCCAGCATCGGTATAGTGTTGAGTTTGTCTTTGACGCAGTATGGTAATGTCAGGCAGGCTAATTGGCAGAGGCTGCTCTCTCAGCAGGCTACAAGCATCTCTCGCTCCGGGCTCTGATAAGAGCACAGCCTCTCTCCGGACCACCTCCACACAGTGAGACCAGACCGCTGCCTGCCTGTCAAACACAATGTTACACACATGCAGGCAGAATGCTGGGCATATGCACACAAAGTTTGCACACACCACAACAAATATACACTTGTGTGCAGGCATACACATGTCTATGCACAGGATGCGCACACAAAGACACACACTGTGTGTCCTGATACCCATTAATCACTATCTCAGCAGTTTCACGTTGAATGAGAGACAGATACCCTGAGGCACGCTGTGCCACTGCCTCTATACAGACCGTGTTGTATAATGAGATTGTCAGTCTATAGTCTCTGGGCTCTGGTCTGACTGAGTTTATATCTGGAGACATGGCTGGAATGACTGGGGTCTGGGGGAAGGTCCTGGACATGAACAATGAAACTACAACTAACAGGCAACGCAACAAAACACATGGCAAAATATGCTGCTCACTCTCCTCACCCACTCTCTCAATGTCTAACTGGTGGGCTGTTGGGACTTCACTTAACAATACTGTAGAAGAAGACTAACAGATCATTTATATTTTTAGGTTTTTTGATATGTTATATTAGAATATTCATACAGTATGCGGCAGTCACAAAATGTCCAATTTGAAAGGAGATTACTTTTTTGTATTGACACAAACCACAAACCAACTTTCAACTTCCCCACCAAAATCTAAATCAAGATTGATTGATACACAAGGAAGCACCATTTTACCATTTTAATTCCTTTACTTAACCACTTAAACCCTCTAGTCTAGACTCTAGACTTAGTAAACTGGGCCTAAGTTGACTGCACTTTTCAGTCTACAACACCAAATCTCTTCACCAAAAATATCTACAAGCTCACAGCGCATAGCGTTGCAAAGCATTGAGAGTTTGTAGATCGCCTATTTTGGCTAATTGTGAACCCCAGAATATGGATGCTGGGGTTCAAGTATTACTTAATGTGCACTCATTGATTAAACTGCATAAATCATGAACGGGTATTAAAGGGTCTGGAGGTTGACAGGCCAGCCAGGACTCACTCATATGAAAAATAAATACAGAAGCACCAGAAATACAATGTGAGATTGTAAACTTATGAATCGACATTTTTGGTTTATCCATTCAAATGTATTGATGATTCATTCACTAAGTTACATCACAAACATTCATCTCTAGCTGAGGATTTGCCTCCGAATCTCATCACTGGTCCCCTGAGCTGAAAGACAATAACTGAACCCATCCCCCTCCACAGACAAGAGTGTGTGTGCGTGCGCGTGGCGTGCGTGTGTGTGTGTGTGTGTGTGGTACATAGAGCCCCACCCTTCATCCCTATGTGAATCCCACAGTGCCGTGGGTACCACGCTCTTACAGGCCCCTCTCTCATCCCCCCGGTCAGCTACTTAGACAGATAGCATCACACTGTAGCGTCCTCGATCAGACAAGACTGGCCATGTGCACGGCCGGCGCACCGCAGCTGAATCACAAAACCACATAAGAATGAATGAGCCCACAAATGCATGACTTTGTGAATGGACAAGTCACATAATGCATGACCTCATCCCTGCAGGCTTAACAGGGCTCAATATTAAACAAGGCCTCTATCGCATGCTTTGTAATGTAAACAGTCAGGGAAACCGTTAAGACACAGCAAACATACACACATACAGGACATGTGCACACAGTCGCCCGTACACACACGTGTGATAGAGCTTAATCAGGCCTGAAATGGTTCAGTCCCACAAGGCCCAAGCCTGACAAAATTCGGTTTGAACCGGACGCAAGACCACACCCCAATACCTTTTTTAAAACGTTTTCTTAAGATTTATTTTTGGGCTATGCCTTCATTGATAGGACAGTAGGCTGACAGGAAATGGGGCGAGAGATGGGGAGTGACATGCAGCAAAGGCTGTCGGGCTCGGGACTCGAATTCGCGACGCGCTGTTAGGCTACATTGAGCCTCCTAGATGCCTAGACCGCTACGCCAGTCGCCAAGGCACTAAATACCGTTTTTTTAAGCCTGAACCGGAGCCTGAATCCGACATTCTTACTAAACGTATTTCCCTTAATGACAGCGGCAGTAGCCTTTTTTCTCCTCTTATAATGTAAGCGGGATTGATTATTCACCAAGAACAGGATTCATTCTATCTTTTTCCAAATGTCTTTATTCATGTAAACAGCTTGGAACAAATATATATTGTATAATGTAAAGCTCAAACTAACATGACAGGAGGTAGGCTACTGTCTTTGGTCCATGACAGGTTTGGACATGAGTCCATGAAATATGTGAGAAATAAAGACAGAGTCAACTCAAACCCTTTGGGCCCTGTCAGGTTCGGGGAGAGAATTTAAGCTCTAATGTGTGCACGCACGCGCACACACACGCATACACATACACACACACACACAGATTCCTCGCAAAGCGGTATGTTTATTATCCGGGGCCATTGTTCTCAGATCTCTGTAATAATCAGTGAGATAATTGAATTACACTGTGGCATAACTCAATCTATCTGTTGGAACAGGAGGGGCCAGGAACACGACCCAGCTGTTGTCACACGCAGAGAGACAGACCTGTTCTACTGACGGCTACAACAGCACCCAGGAACAGAGGGACCGACACACAACAAAGGACCGTAATGAACGGTGAAAGGTCATGACCAGCTGTAGAGCCTTTAACAAACTTTCATCCTGGTGTCCCTATTTTGTCACTATAGACATGTTTTTTAAATGGCACGGGTTGCGGTGCTCTTTACAAGCTTTTTTGGTTTTAACCTATTAAGACCTGAGGCCGATTCTACGAAATGTCTGTTTTTAGAATGTCTTCTAAAAACAGTTTTTTGAAAAAACTTACGTTGCCATGTCAGTGGTTCTAAAAATGTTTCATGTCAAGGACCCCAAAATGTATATGTATTTGGCCAAGGACCCCCCATCTCAAAATATTTTGTTCCAGGGACCCCCCAGAAGCAAATATTTGAGTTACAAATGTTCGCTTGAAAAAATATAGATTCAAAGATGTGCACACATTTTTACGATTTCTCAAAAATAGCAGATCTACAAGCTCATAGCGCGGCGAGTGCCGCGCTATGAGCTTGTATATCTGCTATTTTTCAATAGTTAACATTATTTTACCCAAAGTGTAAAATAATGCTTTTTGAGCTCAAATCAAAAAATTACACAAATGCGTTCCAGGTCTTAATAGGTTAAAAAAAACTATATGTAAAGATAATAATTAAGAATAAAATAGGGCTTATGTGTGTGTGTGTGTATATGTGTGTGTGTGTGTGTGTGTGTGTGTGTGTGTGTGTGTGTGTGTGTGTGTGTGTGTGTGTGTGTGTGTGTGTGTGTGTGTGTGTGTGTGTGTGTGTGTGTGTGTGTGTGTGTGTGTGTGTGTGTGTGTGTGTGTGTGTGTGTGTGTGTGTGTGCGTGTGCACATGCACGTGCGTGGTTGCGGGGCACGCGCATATCACAGCCAGCTCTTTTAATCACTTTACAGACAAATCTGGTACCAGCTGAATGACCAATTAGTTAAGTGCAATGGAAATAGATGAGTGTTTTCTCTGCTAGTCTTCTGCATGGAGAAGCTCTGCGTAGGTGGATGATTGGATAATGGATGCTTCAAATAAAAGGAAGAGCAGGACTGTACTGTGCGCTGAAACGCGCACCAGGAACAGACACAATGCCATTTAACTATTTTGCACAGAAATAGCAAGAGTAATAAAATAGTAAATACACAAGTAGCAAATATAATTAGTAGGCTATTATTCCTGAAGAGAGAGCAACCCATGGTTTTATGACATTTCTACGGCATTGGTTCCCAAAGTGGGGGGGACCAGGGGTCCTTGAGGGGGTTCCAGGGGGTCCCCAGCGAAATTTGTTAAAAAAGCATCACAATCATTTTAACCACTTTATCCATTTATATGTTGGCTATTCAAAAATAGCAGATGTACAAGCGCACAGCGCGTCACTTCGTGCCGCGCTGCGAGCTTGTACATCTGCTATTTTTGAAATTCTTTGAAAAATATCTAAACTGTTCGGAAAGTTTCGAATAATGTTGAATATTTTTAAACATAAATCTTCTCTTCTTGGGGGTCCCTGGCACAAAACATTTTCAGATTGGGGTCCGCAGCCAAGACCAAATTTGGGGGGTCCTTGGCAACAGTTTGAGAACTATACTGTCAGTATCTAGTTTTAACATGCAATACAGAATTCCCTACTGTGTGACCCATATTTGACCCTTGACAAGACCTGAACCATGCAGTGCAATGTCGACTGGCCAATTTCACTCCTCTCACACACACAGGCACATTGCTGCCGTGCATGACTATCTATTCTAGACTCTCTGACAGTCATGCTTTATGGGGAGACCCTGACCGAGCCATTTGAAGGGCTGCCTTTTCTGTCCACTGTCAGTCCACTGTATAACTCAATCAGGTAAAGGAAGGCCAGCCAGCCAGCCAGAAAGAGAGAAAGTACATACAGTATAAGCCTGTAAATTGTCTCCCTCAGGGCAACGGATAGCTACGTTCTCCGAATACCAAAGACCCCTTGCTCTCCAACCACAGGAGAGAGAGAGAGAGAGAGAGAGGAGAGAGAAAGAGGAAGGGGGAGTTTATGATTGAGAAATTCACTCATTGAATCAGATCAACGTAATTAGTCTTTCACTGAGGGAGCGGATTTAATCAAATTATCAATGTTTTTAATTTGATCAGATTCGACAGTGAGTTTTTGAGAAAGAGAAAGTGCTGAGGTAAGCTTGTATTTTATAACACCCGGTAATCTTGTTTTTCTCTTATGAAAGGCAACAAAATGTCAGCCACGGAGAGACTATTACGGTATCGTTGCTGTTTCCATTACAGTCTCCAATGTTTTTCTCTAAACACCAAAAGGGTTAGACAACCGATTCTCCGACCTTAACATCCATATTCTGAGCTTGTCATAAAAAGTGAACAGTCAGCAGAAATTGGCGAGCGTTCAGTGAAAACTGATCTTTTATCTTACGACGGGCTTGTAGATTGGCTATTTTCGAAGAGGAGATATGGTGTGGTTATGGTTTCTCCCTTCTCTCAGGATGTGTCACTGCCGTTATGCCTTAGTTTGCAGTCTAAGTTCATTTTTCAGGGTTTCTTCACACCAGGCAAGCTGTATAAATGCCAAATGAACACATGCCATAGGAAAGACAAGTATTCTATTGACTGATCGATTGATCCTGTCACAATTTACAAGATCCCCTCGCCAGACATTGTTGTGAAAAGCTAGTGACCTACGATCGCAACACAGACTGTGGACAGGAAGTGATTTATCAGCCACCTGGAGCCCACCAGTCATGGCTATAACACCCTCAGGAGAGCGGTGCTTACAAGCAGGAGACAACTCATACGTTATCAGTGACAAACACATACATGCTTCAAAGGGTAACTACGGTACGCATGCAGAGACAAGCACAACAGGAAACGCACATGTCAGACTACCGTCAGTGGTTCTCAAAATGTGTTAATACGGCATAACAATCATTTAACCACTTTATCCGTATTTTATACCATGGTTATTAACCATGAAGACCTGAAGCCGATTCTACAAATGTCTTCTAAATCCCAACAGTTTTCTGAAAAACGTATGTTTCTATATCAGTGGTGCTCAAACTTTTTCATGTCAAGGACCCCCAAAATTATATGTATCTGGCTGCCGACCCCATCTCAAAACATGTTGTTCCAGGGACCCCCAGAAGCAAAGATTTCAGTTACAAATGTTCGCTTTAAAACAATATATATTCAAAGATTTTATATATTATATATTCAGATTTTTTTCAAAAATAGCCAAAGTGTAAAATGATGCTCTTTAGCTCAAATCAAAAAGTGACACAGATGCGTTCCAGGTCTTAATGGGTTAAAAACTGTTGAACCTTTTCAAAAACGTTTTTTATAATTTTGCTTTTTTTTTACACAAAGCTTCTATTCTGGGGGTGCCCGACACAAAACATTTTCAGATTAGGGTCCGCAGCCAAATATACATTTTGGCACGCAAACGTTTGAGAACCACTGATATATACGTGACATAAATGCACACATATAGTAGATGTGTGCTAAATAATGCATATGAATGAATGCACATCCTTGCACACGTACACACACAGTAATAGCACATGTCTCACATTCTATTCTGTTTCTGCACCTGCCCACACTCTCCTTCCTACCATTGTAGTTGCAGACAAGTTCAGCTAAAGTACTCCACAGACACATAGACATTACAGCATAGAGCATACTATATGCCTAAATCTGGTACACCTAGCACATTGACTCAAGAGCTGAGTCATTCTTCTATTTACAGACTTGGGGAGTGTTTGTGGATAACATCTTTCTCAGCCGTGGACAGAATCACGCACGCACGCACACACACACACACACACACGCACACGCACACGCACACGCACACGCACGCACGCACGCACGCACGCACGCACGCACGCACGCACACACACACGCACACCCCCAATTCAACTCTGTTCAGGTGCACTGCAACATCCGGTGTGTTCGTTGGTTTAACCTCAAAGGCGCAACACAAGTTGTCCTGCACCTTAAGTGCAATTAGCACTGGTAAGGTGCATGTCAATAAGGTTTAAGCACATTACAGCACATAATAAAGCAATCAGCACGTGGGACCACCGCCAAGCCACATTCTACATTAGAAGCAGAGCTTAAATGGACTATACCAGTTTTGGCCCGGTATCATGTAGTATGTAAATAATTAAACATAGATAATGCTCCCATTATTGAGGGCTCTATTTTTAGACTTTGTTTAAATGTTTACTTTTTGTTAGTGCTATTGTTATTGGGGGGTTCCAGGGTGTCCCAAACTGAATCATATCTAGTTAGGAACCAAATGGACCCTTACACGTACGTAGCTCTGAGGGTGTACAAATGGCAGTATGAGAGTGTTCATTTGTACACTCTCAGAATGAAATGAATAGTGATGATTTTACAGTGTAGGCCTTTCATCAATATGTGTCTCCTTGCTGTATTTGCTGTCATCATCTCTACCACAAGCCTCCTCCAATATGCTAGTGCTAATTTCCACCTGCCCTTTAGAGGCGGAGAATTCCACACGAAACTCTCGCAAAGGCCTAATCTTTTTCAAAATGTTATCATATGTATGTCCTGTTGCATGATCCTCATTTAAATGCCTCTGCATAAAGGACAGAGGTGTTTTTGTTGTGATGACACATAAGGTGCACTTAAAATAACCAGCAAAATGGCATTTCCAGGCCAGTGCATCTGTTTGATAAATAACATGCATCTTTCTAGCCTAAGTATGCACCCAAAATAAGGTACAAACTGACCAAGTCAATCTGTTCTTCAGAGTTAAATTAACACTGAGGATTTTGCAGTGCGGATCTGAAATCTGTGAGTGGCAGCTCTGTCAGGAGCATGCCAGATAACACAGTCACTCTGTGACTACATATGCGCACACGAGCACATAGACAAACACACACATACGCACGCACGCACGCATGCACATACACACGCACACGCACACACATACATACATTAACAAACATACTTTAAATGTTATACTAAGTCTCCAATTTGCAACCACAGAACTGTGTTTACTAAAAGCACCTGCTGTATATTAAAACATATTAACATTCGTTCTCCCCTGTCCTGCCCTCCTAGCAGGCTGATGCCACAGATTAATTATAGCCAGATGCCGTCCTTATCTCAGTTCTGTGCTGCGCTGTGCAACAGCAGTCGGTGTGCTGGACAATTGAACCACAAACTTTCCTGTTCTAAGCCTGGGTCAAAAGTATTTGATCTGCATCTTAATTTTAACCCACCTGCCGCACCAACAGATGGGTTTTTCCACATCAGAGGTTGTGGCACTCATTGTATTGTGCTTTGTGTCAAATTCCATCATAGTTGACTGAGGTGTGATTGAGTCAGAGGGAGAAGGATGAGTGATGAGCACTTGGCAGTGATTTCCATCTATATTTAGATATAGAGGGAGGACTGTTATTCTGGGTATACCCAGACACGCCCAGGGCAGAGGGCACTGCGTACAGTACACTGTGTGACAGTGTACTGTATATCTGCATATTTGTGTGTGCCCATGAGTGTAAGTGCAGTAACTACTCCAAGAATCAAACTGATAAAAATGACTTGAAAGTGTTTTAACAGCCAAATGTCAATGTTTGTTGCCAAAACATGTTTTTCCCCCCACCAAATATAGCTACATAACATGGTCTCAGGATTTATGTGACAAACTATCAAACTGGGTCTTGATAGTCCACACCGTTTGCCTGCAATTGCTGTCACAAATTTGTGAGCGGGGCCTATTTCTTACAAAAAACACCATATCATGAATGCAATATCCAATCATACCAAAAACGCATTTTGAAGGGCCTCTAGAGAGCGCACCTCCACCACCTTTGAGACAAATTAATAAAACAATGAGGACCAAAAATGTACTATATTTATTCTTTGTAGGGCAGTGTTCCTCATGCATCTGTGTCTGTTGGTGTGTGTGCGTAGCTGTGGATGTGCATTGCTGTTTGTGTGTGGGTCTGCTACAGTATGCGTGTGTGTGTGTGTGTGTGTGTGTGTGTGTGTGTGTGTGTGTGTGTGTGTGTGTGTGTGTGTGTGTGTGTGTGTGTGTGTGTGTGTGTGTGTGTGTGTGTGTGTGTGTGTGTGTGTGCGTGCGTGTGCGTGTGCAAGCGTGTGTGTGTGTGTGTGTGTGTGTGTGTGTGTGTGTGTGTGTGTGTGTGTGTGTGTCTAACACAGGGAGTTTCCTTACCCTCTATGGATGGAGCTTGGTCCTGTGCAGCATACAGCATGTCCTTGAAAGCCTGATGAAGCAATAAGAATCACAGGTCAGTTTCAGTTTATCAGCTGTCTGTAAGCACTGACCTGGCCATGGCTTCTAGCATCCCAATCTGTCTTGAATAGGATAAGCTGTGAATGCATGTGTTCAGTATAAATGGTTGGGGTAAGAATTGGGTAGCATAGATCAGTGTTTCCCAAACAGTGGGTTGGGACCCATTTGTGGGTCACGAACCCATTATGGGTCGCGACTCGCGAGTAAAGAATAAGTATGTTTCCTGGATTTAAAAATATATTATTCCAAATTATTATTATTATTTTCAAAACAATTACAAAAAAAAAACAAAACATTTTTCTAAAGGATCCTATAAATAAATTAAAATATTTATTTTTTAAATAAATTGTAAAAACTTTTAGGAAGTAGTGAAGATAGCAGATCTACAAGATCACAACTTATTGCATTGCGACGCGTTGAGAGCTTGTAGAACTGCTATTTTCACTAGTTTGGGTCCCGGGGAGACTCTTTTGGGTCTCGACCTAAGGAGTTTGGGAACCACTACTGTAGCACAGATAAAATGAAGCATAGCGCTAGTTCGTGCTGGACACGGAAGTCTTGCACGCCAAAGCTGTAATCAGCTGTCAGTCAGCTGATGTTGAACATCAGCTTTCTATTCCCCATTCACAGCGCTGCTGGTCATTACATCACACATTCATACTCCAATCACAACTCACGCATTAGCAAGGGGTTCCTTTAAATACGGCTTCGTATTCACTAGGTCTTTCTTGGTTGCTGACCAATGCATTCTGCTAACTCCTCCTCCACCCCAGCCTCCACCTTTTGATTAGAGTCTGGCATAGGCTCAAATACTTGGGATTATCATGTATATCTGCTAATTCAAACTAATATGTCAATGTACTGCTTATTGTTGACATTGTATCCCTATGGGGGATTTGCTTAGCATTCCCTGAATATATGCTTAGCAGGCTGCTTCGACAGAATTCAGGGAATATCTCCCAAGAGCGGAGCTTAAAGTCAAGCTTAACTGTATTCCATTGTTGCAATAAATGGTTAAATCTACTTTGACGTGAGAGTTTCTGATTAAACTGAAACAGAACTAGAATCTTTGCTGGTAGAGCATGCACTCGCAAAGTTTCAATTCAATGTGAATCATTGTTGGATCAAAAATTGTTTCATTTTCTTTCCTTTTATTGGTTGATTTGATTGTGGTTGCTCTATTTAAACACTTGTGATTGTGTATGTACTCTCTTTTGACCCTGATAACATCTACTTGCTGCTACACACATTGGTTCTAATCCTGTAAAAAAAAACATCCCAGCAACGCAAGGGGGCTGGAATTCTTTGAAATGTGTTAAAAGGATTCTTGGCTAATAAGCCAAATAGGCCTTAAATAATACATTATAATTGCCCTCTATAACTAAAATAAAACATTTAAAACACCTTCAATATTTTATTTATTTTAGAAATGGTTCATCTTTTACTCAAGAGGGGCAATGCCTGTAGCAAGTTGATAATGTAATTTGCCCATGTGTGGTCTAGCCCTATGGAATTTATGGAATGCATGTGCAAATAAAACATATTTAAATATTGATTTGATGCTCATATCAACCTTAAGAAGTATTAAGTTGTTTTGGTTTTTTTCCACATGCATTCCATAAATTCCATAGGGCTGGACCACACATGGGCAAATTACATCATCAACTTGCGACGGGCATTTCCCCTATTACTCTAAAATAAATACAATATTTAAGGTGTTTTTAATTTAGTTATAGAGGACAATTATGATGTATTAAGGCATATTTGGCCAATTAGCCAGGGATCCTTTTAACATAATAAGACCGGGAACGCATCTGTGTGTCATTTTTAGATGTCTTTGGGCTATTAAAAAAAAAAAAGCAGATCTACAAGCTCATGAGCTTGTAGATCTGCTATTTTTGAAAATTTGTGGCAAAATCTTGGATTATATATTTTTTAAAGCGAACATTTGTAAAATATTTAGTTCCAGGAACCCCCAGAAGCAAAGATTAGATTTACAAATGTCCGCAAAAAAAAGGAAAGAACTCTAATATTTGCACAACTTTTCATGATTTTTCAACAAGCTCATAGCGCGGCACTCGGTGCCGCGCTATGAGCTTGTATATCTGCTATTTTTTGAATAGCCCAACGAAATCTAAAAATGACGTTCCCGGTCTTAAAGGGTTAAGGAAGATGTACAGTACATTGGATGGAGACGCTGTCAGTACAAGACGATTTACGGTATGTAAGTAAGGGGTGAAGCCACCATGACAGTGAATGATCTCTTAATTAAACATAATGGTTAGAAGCACTGTTGCTGTTACGGTATTAACCATCTCTGAAGCCATGTGAGAGCCATCAACCGACCACTCAACTTGTTCACCATATGGGGAAAATTAGGATAAGGACCGCACAGCAGCTATTAACATAATGAACAATGCACTAACTCATTAACTGTGGAATTGTAATTGTCTAGTTCAAGATCACACAGTTTGTCATGACATGTGAATGATTGAAGGAATGGAGGCACTGAACATTTAGAGCAAGGACAAGGAAATAATTAGATTTAAAAGACCTATAAAATGAATAACATTGACAGAGATAGTACTGTAACTGAGAACTGACACCATTTCCTTATCATACTGTTCATCTCTCAATTAAAACAGAGGCGATGGACAAAGATAGACAAAGAGAAGAGTGACAGAGTGAGTGGGATGAACGAGAGAGAGAGAGAGAGAGGGAAGAGATGGGGGGGTTATAATACTAAATTAGGTTGTTTCTCTGCGATCAGACTGAGCTTGTAGATCATGGAACCCGACAGATAATGATGTGCTGGATCATCTGAACATGATGTCAGTGGTAGTCAGAGAGAAGAGTCTGGAAATGAATACTGTCTCTGTAGATAAATATGTCTTTGAAATGATGTCTGACAAACATGTACATGATCATATACCATGTTTACATGGTGAATGAAACATGTGTGTGCTTGACTACCGGTTACCTGTGTGCACCAATCAAATAGAGCGATATGGACAGAATCAAACGTCACAATATTTTTGACCAAAATAACTCTTTCGATGTTGTGATTATATTGTGGGGATGACCATTGGTGCTGTCACAAAATATTTACATAATTAGATTTTCGATAAATAAGTCGTTAATGCCTATATAATAACTTAAGGGGTCATGGAAAATAATAGACAGCAAGTAAAAACAAAATGACATCACATTACTTTAATGTAGCCTTTAACCCATTAAGACCAGGAACGCATCTGTGTGTCATTTTTTGATTTCTTTAGGCTATTTTTGTAAAATCGTGAAAATGTTTGCAAATCTTTTTAGGATTTAGAAAACATTTTTTTAATCGGCCTCAGGTCTTAATGAAACCTTATGCATTATCACAATATTACAATATCCAAAATCCCAGAAGATATATATTCTCATATCATGTCTCATATCACCACATCATCTCAATCAGCAAAAATACTTAGTTTGAGAGTGTGGAATATTGCTTATATAGCATTTTCACCATCTGCTTAACTGTTCCCTCTTCCCTATGTTCCATTTTTTTACTTCTGCAGCATGTAGCTAAATAATATGCAAATATCAAGCTGTGTTGCACTACAAAGTAGGCCCAGTTTAAGCATTTATATAGTAGATCGCCTATACACACTTACAGCAACACTGTTTGACTGTATGGACTTTTGTACATATCAAACCATTCTCTTACAACACCAACACCTGCTGCTTTTGGAACCAGACAATAAAGTCCTCATACAATGCTGTCATGTGCCGGAAACAGCAGATCTATAACACAAAATGCATTCATGATACTGTAACACGTTGTATGCTTATAGATCTGCTATTTTCAGAGTGCGACTCTGTTGTGCGACAGAGTATAAATTAAGCATATGACACAGAAAGCCTTGTACATCGTTGTGAGTTACGCAGGAGCAACTTATAATAATTATAATAATATACAGTATAATGATCCAATAAACTTGTGTTACTGTATATAGAAAAAGTAGCCTAATGTTGATACTATAGGTCCATTTTGCTCTGGACCACCTTTACATTGCGCACCTGCACATTGTAAGACACTCATATTGCAATCTAATCCAGAAGGCAAACATTTGATTTGTTGCCAGCACTGTCTCTCACTTTCCTGATACAGTAAGGACTACACACATTTCAGCTTGAAGCAGAGCCTGGCCTTGAGTAAATCCCTAGAAACCACAGAGGGCCCTGACTAAAAAACTGGGGGAAAAAGACGTACAGACGGAGACGGGGAGGTGTTTATCAAGACGGATGCATCACCATGGTGATGGCAGTGATGGGATAGGGGGCAGGGTGGCTCTTTGGGGAATTGGGATCAACCTACAGGCTTGGCAGCGAACGGCAATGAAACCTGTAGACAATAATAACTAAACCAAGCCTAATGGGATTATCAGTTGGTATGGCCATGCATCAATATGATTACAGTGATTATGCACTTAAGGAACATGCATGTTACTATAACAAGTACCGTGTTATTATGCCTGTAGCCTGCACTGTCCAGTAGATTGCGTATTGTCATTGATCAAATGTAATCCTATAATTGCTTGTTACATGTCGAGCAGGCGCCTACAACAATATGTTCAAGTGTCTGTGGGTCAAAATCTAAAATACTTGAGATCCTAATCCCTGCACTTGAGAAGATCCACGAGTGTGTGCGCTGTTTAGGAGAAACACACAGGCCTTTAGCCTGAGGAGATCTCCAGTCCAGAACAGAATGTAAACTGAGTATCATATAAACCTCTACTCCTGTGTCTGAATGGATCCCTGGCTGGAGGAGAGTGTGTAGAGAGGAAGAGAGGAAGGGAGGAGGAGGAGAGCAGAGGGTAGGTCTGGTCTGGGACCAGATGTCTCCCCAGTGGGGGAGGGAGGACGAGGTGAGGGAGGGTAGGAGGAAGGAGGGAAAAAACGGTTCTCAGCAGTCACCGTGCCATCTCTGTTGCATATTGTATAATATACGGTGCAGAACGATGACCATGGTGTGCAGCATGCTCATATAATAAGACACCAATACAATATCATCCTTCATTTTGAGCAGTATTTTATATTTTGTCGATAGCTGTCATATTGTGTGTTGAAAAACTAATCTGATTGATTATGCTGGTTTAGACTAGAGAAGCATGGAGCAGAGCATTTACAAAGAGAGAACAAGAGAGAGAGGAGGGGGGGGGTAATCTTTGAATTCAATCAACAATCACTCAGTGAACCATTTCCATGGAACACGCGTGTACCTGCTTGTGATCAAAATATCACCTTGCTAGTTTGAATTGTAAATGAGAATGTGTACACGCATTCTCCTCTTCATCAAACCCACACAGTGATTAGACTGCAGAGGTAAAAGCACGAGGGGCCTTGTTCTGTCGCCCACACAACACATACGCATACCTGCATAATATTCTGTTCCTCTCTTTCTAAGTATTTGATGCTGACTATTTCAATACATCAGAGGACAGTGGACTCTTCACCAATACGTTTGCTTGTTATGTGTCATGAAACACCTCAGTAGATACAGAAATGGGAGAAAAATCACAGATTGCAACAAGTTGCATGGAGATAGTTGCATCTCAAATTCTCCAATCAAATCTAGTGAAAATATTGCAATTTTGTCATAGTTTGCTTCAATATTAAATCTATATAGCTATATATTCTACCTTTGTTGAACAGCCAAATTAAAACCTCATCAAGTTTCAATAGTGGCCTCTGGTTTTCAGAAATCTATAATACATTCACACACATTCATACTAAATAGCTGTTTAGCATAAATGCTTAGAAATAAAGCCCCACAGGATGAGCCACACACCTAATTAATCGATCAACCAATCACTCAGTCAATCCCTCCATAACTAAGGGAGCTTCTAACTAAAGCTGTGATTCTGCACAGGAGAGTCACATCATTTGCCATAGAAAATGGCTGACCAACCTCAATAGACAGTTACTGTTTTCCATACAATTGTGTGATCTAAAAATAAAGATGATTGGAGAGGCAGTGAAATGTGGGCAGTAGGTTAATTAACGGGCACATAAAGGCAAGGCAATCATGTACCGTGAAGCCTTAAGCCGGAATTGCGGATGTAGTAGCCACTATATGAAAACCTCACATCTTACTGCATGCACTGCATTCAACAGTGAACTGTTACTGCAATGTTATTGAAAGGAATGTTCCTGTGTTTTTCAAAGCCTTGCATTAAGATGTCCATCTTCAGCATGTCTCCAATCTCTCTGCCTCTGCTTTTCCATCAAAAAGCAGCATACTGGTCAGACAAAGACTGCAGGCATGCACCTACACCCAGGTATGCACCTACAAACACACACATAGGGCCTTGCACGCACATGCACACGTACACAAATGTTGCTCGCATTCAATTCCATTACAATGCAAATTTAAAGGCATCCGCATCACCAATCTTTTTTTCACCACAGGATTCAGAGTCTCCTGCCATTAGCACAGGTGGGAGCTCCAATTCTAAAATAATTGTTCCAATAGTCTGGACCTTCTGCATATTGCGAACACACGGGCACAAGTGTCAATTCCAACTGAATTGTTGCATATTATAATTACACATAAATGTCGATTTCGGATTTGGATTTTAAACTATTCTTTTTTTGTTACTCTGTTTCTTTTAATCATTATTTTTTTCTTTCAATTCCTTTAGATTTCAGCGGTAAAAAAAAAAAAGACTATCACTAAGACGTTGTTGATGTTACAATTGAACCATCATAACAAACAATATGAATTGTACTTTTAACGTCAGTGCTAGAAACATTTATGCATAATTCTAAAGAAAAAAAGAAAAAAAACATCACTTTAATAGTCATTTCCCAGGTAAATTAATGAATCAATCAACTGACAATCACTAAAATATTCCAAAAAGCTACATGACTTAAAAATGTATTCAATATTTCTATACAACTCAAATAAATGTAAACAAGAGGCTGATGGCAGAGAAAAAAGCCATCACCATCCATCTCAGGTCAGTGTCTGAGTGGAGCACCAAATAAGACTGGAGGTGTAAAATGGCTGGTATGGCCACGCATCTGTCCCTGGTCTCACTATGCGTCATCCTTTACATACAAAGACCACACGGGGATGCATATATCTTAACTTTAAATTCAAATAAAACTGTGTACTGCTGCCCTATCCTCCATCCAATGTGTTTACACTCATCATCAACATCATCATTCATCAATGTATTTCCAAGGGTATCAACTCATTTAAAATATTTTAAAGATGCTTGTAATATCCTGAGACAATCAGTTGCCTTCATTTTGGCTTCCCTTTCAGGTTCAAATTGTTTTTGTGGCAAATATTCAGTTTTGTAATCATCATCAGTAGATATTGAACCAGTGAAGAGACATTACAGCTGAGCCTTATCCACTGAGGCTGAAAAAAGAAAAGAAAAACAGGCTCTTTGTCCATAATTCATAGAGCCAAATGGAAAGGAGCAGTACTGTGTCGTGTCATTACAAGTATACACTTGACTGTAGCTTCTCAAATGAAACTGTGAAAAGTGAGGTAGTATTCTCAAAACACTTCTTCAGGCACATCACCAAACAAAGACCTTGTCTGTCTACCCAACAGACTCCAGCTGCACTCTCAGACACAAGATAGCAGACAGAATGTCACTTTAGATGGAGCTTGATCAACTTGACAACTAATGCTATTACAAACAATAAAACACATGTTTGCTAAGGAAAAAAAGCTTTAAAAAAAAGAATAGAAAAACAAAAAATATTGGGAATATTTGCAAAAGGCTAGGCATTAAGGCATACATGAAGATGGCTGGAGAACACTCTTTTGTTTAACAAGCTATGATTAGAATTTGTAACTGAAGAATGACAGTGGAGAGTGGATTTGTGCACAAAATTGTCCAGCAAATATATGTTTCAACAGATATTGGTTTTGATTACAATTACTAAGTGATTTTTTTTTTCTCAATGAAAAAAATGATCTACAGGAAAATAAGTAAAAATGACCCTTGGTGCTCTTAAATCTTTAGATTATTCACTATTCAAGAAACAAAAATATTTTGATTGCACTCAATAACAATTAATTCACAAAACTATATTAAAATCAAATTCCACAAACAATAACAAAAAAATATGCAGAATTATAGCATATAGTGCTCCAAGTAAGCAACCCGTCTATCTGCCTACCATAAATAGCCTAATATGGCATCTCTTATCTAATCACTATTTACTGCTGTAACAAGTAGGCTAAAAGTCATGATGTAATGTATATGATATATAATATATGACAATATTCAGGGGATATGTGCTATGCATATCCCACCACCAGACGATGTGAATTTACCTCATACTGAAGGTACTGTTTCCTCCACTCTGGAGTGATATGGGACGAAAGATGCTCCGCGAATTTCATTTTGGCCGGAACAACTGTCCCCTCAAACCTCCGTCAATCCAAGCGCGACTGTCTGTCGCCAGCAGCTGTCTCCTCAAACACCTCCGTCAGTCCGAATGCGACTGTCTGCCCCCGATTTACTTCCTTCCAGTTCCTTCCCTGTCGTATCGACGCGACTTTTTGTTTATTTCAGACAACTTGCTGCTGGCTCACACGCGTGGCGTGCACTCCGTGCAGCCCCGCAAACACCGCTACTGTACTTGTGCCGCTGCCGCGTCCCGGTGGTAACAACCGTATTCCAAAGACGATATCCCGGCCGTGGCCGTCCCGCATTACTATTAATATTGTTATTATTATTATCCGGTAGTAGGACGATTGACAGTTAACAGGGGCCCCAGAGCTCCTTAACACTTTAACAGGTGGTTCGATGACAACAATATAACGGAGCCGGTGTTGAAGCGTCTTTCAGTGACTTTCCGCCGTGGCTCCGTGGGCCGGTCTGAGGGCTCTGGGCACTGCGCGGTCCGCCATCGCTTTGAGCCCAGCAACGTGGTTGCGTCAGCACGGTAACCGGAACGCTCGCCCCAAAACACACTCGCCCCCATTTTTTTTCACCCACGGACCGCTCGCCCCCCAGTGGTTCTCTTGTATCGAGGTTATTATAAGGTTAGGAATAATAGGCTCTATGCACAACAGCTATATTGGGAATGAATTGGGCCCCTTCCTTACTTCCTTCACAGGTGTTACCAATGATACTAATGAAGGCTCCGTTCCATTCTGGTCAGGGTGCTGATATTGTGCATGTTGGTGTAACAGAGATTAGTGGGTTCCACTTGCTCCCTAAGTAAGGGCATTTCTTATTGGTTAGTGGGCGGCACCTTATTGAGTAACACAGGTGTCCATGTTAGAGGGGTGCTTGATTAGATTTGCCCAAGGTAAGATGTGTTCCACAGCACACTATATTTTCAATAAGAGTTTACTGTGATATTGTGATGTATACTGGTCATTCTAAACATGCTAAATGTACCTACATGAAGTAGTGATGCTTTGTACATGTTTTCAGTTAGTCATTTTGACATACCAAACAGTATATTGTCTACAACAAACTGCTGTTTATTCTGTTGTAGACGTGCTGCTGAGGAGTGTGTTACACCAAAAGTGGTTTCTGACCAGATAATTGTGTCTATTCTTACCAGGTACATATTGTTTTGTTTTATTTCATTGCATTGTATTGTGTATGTTTATTGATTGTTAGAATAGGCCAGTCTTGATTAGATTTGCCCAAGACGTGCTGCTGAGGAGTGTGTTACACCAAAAGTGGTTTCTGACCAGAGAATTGTGTCTATTCTTACCAGAATAAACTGTCAACAATGAGAGGGTCTGGAACTTCATTTATCCACACAACACAACACAACGCAGATCAACTGTTACATTGGCTCACTAGAAACACTCCATTTTGGTTCCCAAATGGCCCCTTATGGTGCGTCTGTAACTCTGAGAGTGTACAAATGGAACCAAATGGACCCTTATGGGTCCATTTGGTTCCATTTGTACACTCTCAGAGTTATGTGCGACACTGGGCGTCCTTGAAAATAAGACAACCACTATGCCACACTAAATGGAACAGAGCCTTAATTAGTATCATTGGTAACACCTGTGAAGGAAGTAAGGACTGTGCATAGAGCCTATAAGGTTAGGTTTAGGCGTAGTTTTACAGGGGTTAAGCGTTTAGTGGTGGCGACCGTTCCTCCTAGGTTCCAAAGACCCGGCCGGGACGAGCGTGTTTTGGGGCGAGCGTTCTTGTATTCGTCAGCACTGCATCGCGCGAGGGTGTCGCTCGCCAAAAAACAATAACAGATCTACAAGCTAACAACGCGTCCCTCCGCGACTCGTTGTTGGCTTGTAGATTTGTTCCTTTTGGCGAGCGACACCGTCGTACTACGGAGTATAAATTAGGGCAAATAACAGTTGGCAACTTGTGGCACGCTGTAAGCGCACGCATCTTTCTCTCTCTCTCTCTCTCTCTCTCTCTCTCTCTCTCTCTCTCTCTCTCTCTCTCGGTTGTATCCTAAACAAATGTAAACTCAGCCTGATAATGTGATTTTGTGTTGTTGCTGTTTTATCCATGTGAAATTCTTGCAGTTATAAAATGACGCATTCTCCCTTTATAAATTAGGGATTACCGGAGAAAAATGCCGTGTCATTGTTTCAGTTTTCAGGGGGGTGCGTGTGTGCGTGTGTTGGGAGCTATGGTTGGGAGGAATGGAGGGAATGTGTAAGGGGGCAGTGGTGTAAAGTAACTAAGTACTGCACATGTACTCAAGTACTGTACAGTTGCTGTACAATTACTGTACAATTTGTAGTTATTTTTTACTTTCTTCATTATTTAAAATGTTCAATACTTTTACTTCTACTCCACTAGAATTATATAAAAACTTCAGTTACTAGCTACTTTGTAGATTTTTTTAATTATTAATACAAAACACAGTAACCACTTCAGCCCTATATTAATTTCGGCTATTTGAAAAGAAAATAGCAGATCTTGTAGATCTGCTATTTTCAAAAGATTCTTGAACTTGAAATGGGACATTCTGCAGAATCTGCACAATGAGTATTTGATGCCAATACTTTTGTACTTTTACTCAAGTACATTTTGGATAATGCACTTCTACTTGTAACAGAATATATCTACATTACCGAATTTATACTTTTACTTGAGTAAAACATGTCTACTTCCATCACTGGTAAGGGACAGGCCTATTTCCACATAAATGTATTTTCCCTTCTCATTAAGTAGTGTATGACCTATAAGGAAAGTGGGCCTGAACTGCAGAGAGCAGAACATTCACGACAAATTAGCATCATTAAAAGTTTAGTGGGTATTTCAGTTTCACTACAAACTCGTTATGTTGTTTGTATACTCTGTAGGTTGCTGAGGTTTATGATAAAACTGCGTAGCAGCCTATTAAATGTCAAAGCAAAAATAATGAGAGAGAATTTCAGTTTCACGTGCTTGAAAGAAGTTGTCCTATTTTACTGACTGATTTGAGTTTCCTCTTTTTCTCCTGTAGGCTAGATGAAAATGATGTTCTTGCCAATTAGGTGTAAAAGTAGGCTACTCAAATGTTTTACTTAAGTAAAGGTATCCGGAATTCAAAATTGACTTGAGTAAATACAAAAGTATGCTATAAAACAAAAGAAAAGGAAGCTGCCTGGGTTCAATCACAGAGGCTCAAAACAGGTGCTCTTCAGTTCTGGGTTCAATCACAGAGGCTCAAAACAGGTGCTCTGCAGTGGAACTGGAACAGATAGTAGGCTAGAAGGTAACCAGACACTTCGCCCTAAAACCATTTCGCCCCCGTTTTTGAGCGGACATTTCGCCCACCCCCAGACATTTCGCCCGGACATTTCGCCCTCCCCAGACGTTTTTCCCAGACATTTCGCCCACCCCCAGACATTTCGCCCGCCCACCTCCAGACACTTCGCCCAGACATTTCGCCCTGCAATTATATTGTGCATAGCTCCGTTTACAACTTGTTCTACTGTTTGATTGATGGCAGTTTGCATAGGAAAAGGTACAAACGCCTTAACTGATCACCAGCTATCTGTGTACTTTAATTGCTTTAATTGGCGGCAGATGGCCCATTCCGCACCTCCTGGATCTAGGTCTATTGAAATTTCAAGACAAAGGAATGGAATGTGACCTGCCTCTGTGATGCATCTGTACTGTAATGACAATAACAGAATAGCAGAATAAAAAGTATTGCAAATGTAAATGTTCCTTTTCTCCTGTCTTAGCGTGTGTGTGTGTATGACTCCTGGCAAACCTGTTCACCGCTGCTGCATGTCAGAAGTCATCTCCACTGTTCCTATGTCATGAGCAACAGACACCGTTGGCTTGTTTTACAAATAGGCCTAAAACATGTCTACAACCCAGTCCAGAACTGACAGAATACAAACATTTAGATTCTGCTGGATCTTCGTCTGAGGAATCAAGCATGACACGTAAATCAATCAAACAATGCACTGAAAAACAGGCCACTGAGTCGATAATATAATCTATCCCCAGCCTAAATTGTTGTAATTGTTAGATTTGGCTTGAATCATTCTTTCTGAATGATTACACTTGAAAACAAATTAGATTTAGGAATGTTATTCCTAAAGGCTTCAGAAATTAATAAAAAACATAATGATGCACGGACAGTTTAGCTATATCCTGTCTTTTGATTGGCATTTTTGTTTTTTATTTGCTCCGCAGTCACAGCGGTATATGGAGAACGGGGTAAGATGAACCACTTTTTACTTATGTTGACCTCTAGGCAAGGAAAAATTAGATGGAAGTAAAATCTAAACATTTACTAAAACTTCAAGATGTTTTCTATCAATTGAAATCATGAGTGTGCATCTATGACAAATGGTTGTAAAAATATGGGTTCTTAAAAAAAAATGGTAATGTGGTTCAACTTGCCCCAGGTAAGGGGTAAGTTGATCCTAGTCAAGGGGTAAATTTACCCATATGATATTTTGCATTTTGAATTTTTGAACTTCAACAAATAATGTGCTGGCCACGGTACTGGAACCAGAAGCTGTGCCTGCCGCAGTACCAGAAGCTGTGCTGGCCACGGTACTGGAACCAGAAGCTGTGCCTGCCGCAGTAGCTGAACCCGAGGAAGCTGAAGTAACTGAAGCTGAAGCTGAACCAGCCATTGTACCAGAGCCTGCAGGAGCACAAGCGGATGAACTTCAGTATACCATCATAGAGGGCGGTACAACGCGTGGTGGCGTGCTGCTGGTTGACAGCGATGGTTTCCGATACGTCTGTAAGAGCAAAGGAATCGGGAAAACATCCTGGCGCTGCCATGTACGAGGAAAGACGAAGTCGAAGCAATGCCCTGCTACAGTTAAGCAAGTTGGAAACGTTTACACACCAGGACCACATGACCACAACCATGAGGGAACCCCTGGCGTTGAAACTAAGATCAACATCTTCAAAAAGGTCAAGGAACTCTCTCTGGAGAATGTCTACAGATCAGCTGAAGTCATCGTGGAGGGTGTGGTGAGGCAGGACTTGGACGAAGATGCGATGTGTTGTGTCAATCAAATTCATATGGCCAGAAATGCGAATAGACACCGCCAGAAACACAGGCCTGCAGATCCAATCAGCTCCGACTTTGAATTGGAAGAAGCTCACATACCAGAAGGATTTCTGCAGAAGGACATCACCGTTGAAGGGGCACGCCATCTCATATTCGCCACAACCAAGCAACTGAGGCTCCTCCAGACTGTAAAGCAGGTGTTCCTGGACGGCACATTCAAAGTGGTGAAAAAACCTTTCACTCAGCTTTTTAGCTTTCACGGGTTTCTGACGGATGAGGATGAAAAGTCTGTCAAGCAAGTGCCTCTGGTTTACATCCTAATGTCACGCATGCGCAAGCGTGACTACGTTGCAGTGTTCCAGGCCATCAAGGACCTGGCCCCTAACCTGAACGACGACGGCATGGAGATGGTGACAGACTTTGAGAGAGCTATTTGGAGCGCTGCACGCAAGGTGTTTCCTGGCATGGTTGGCCACGGATGTAGTTTTCATTGGGCTCAGGCTGTCTGGCGTAATATCCAGCACCTGGGCTTGGCAGTGCCCTACAAAACCAACCCAGATGTCAGGAAATACATAAAGCAACTGCTTGCCCTTCCGTATCTCCCTGCCCATGAGATTGAAGGAGCATTCAATCTCCTCACATTGTCTGCCACAGAACTGCTAAAACCCCTGACTGAGTACATCAAATACACCTGGATAGATGGCCAGTGGCCACCAGAGAATTGGTGTACAAACGTGCCATTAGGACGAACAATGACGTGGAAGGATGGCATCACAGGCTAAACCGGCACGCAGTGCGAGCAAACTTGCCGATGTATATGCTTGTAACGTTGCTGTATAAGGAAGCTGACCATATCCCCTACCAGATGCGAATGGTCTCAGAGAACCAGCTACGCCGCTACCAACGGAGGGCAACTAAGCAGACCGAGGGCAATTTGGCCCAGTTATGGAAGGCCTTTGAAAGGAACCAGATATCCGTCATGCAGCTACTGAAGAAGGCATCTCGCCAGAGTGTCCCGCCCTATCTCCCTCCCAGAGCAACCCAGTGACACCTGTGGGACAGTAGCACAGAACAGAACTTTTTTTTGTATTTTTAGACATTATCTTTGAAAAAAAAACATGTTTCTTATTTTTTACATTTGTAACTTTTTTTTACATCTGTACTTTTTGGAAACTAACGTTTTCTTCTATTATTATTATTACAGTTCAGATACATTTGGCACTACAGTTATGTCATAATAACTGTGTTGACCTGTTCTCTTTTATTTTGTCAATAAACTGATATATATTCCTACATTTGACCTATTTTGTTGTGTTGCTTTCATATGGATCTCTTGTTATGTGAGTCAGTTTGATTGATTGATTGAGGTTTTTATTATCAGTTTGCATAGGAAAAGGTACAATTTCATGACAGTACAATTCACTGGTACAAGGTCAACTAAAAGGATAAACACCACAAGAAAGCTTCTAGGCTTGTTTCAATTGGGGTCCTTAAAAGGGACACACACAGAGAGAGAGAGAGAGAGAGAGAGAGAGAGAGAGAGAGAGAGAGAGAGAGAGAGAGAGAGAGAGAGAGAGAGAGAGAGAGAGAGAGAGAGAGAGAGAGAGAGAGAGAGAGAGAGAGAGAGAGAGAGAGAGAGAGAGAGAGAGAGAGAGAGAGAGAGAGAGAGAGAGAGAGAGAGAGAGAGAGAGAGAGAGAGAGAGCTTTTATCTAACCATAACCCTCTCTCATTCTCGCACACAAACGGCCAGCTAGCTTCACTATCTATGGGCGAAATGTCCGGGCGAAATGTCCGCATTTTTGGGGCGAAGTGTCCGGGCGAAATGTCCGACTTTTTGGGCGAAGTGCGGAAAGGGCGAAATGACTGGTATTCGGCTAGAAGCAAAGGAACCCAAAGTTCTGCTTCTTCAGGTGAAAAAAATAATAAGTTATTTAGCAGATGAGCAAGGCAACAGCTGACCGACGCGTTTCGACACTTGGGTCTTCAACAGGGTACCAGTACAAAAGTATTTGTATCAAAATGTACTTAAAGTAGGCCTACCAAAAGTATAAAGTATGCTACTCATTACGCAGAATGTTCCATTTCACATGTTTTCAAATAAAAATATAATATTATAAAATGTATAAAAATCTTTTGAAAATAGCAGATCTGCAAGCTCACAATGCCTGCAGCATGTACTTACTTACTTTGATTGGCCGATCAGCCCGTTCAACCTGCATCAAGAATTTGTCCATTGTGCCAATAGTGACATCTGCTGAAGATATTGCGCCAATGCATTTCTATCATTTTCTCTGCATGTGCACGACATTAGCTTCGCATACATACCAGCCTTTTGTTTCATTATTAGATTATTAATCTTTCTTGATTGTGTTTTGATCTTTAAAATTTCAACAAAGATTTGTTTAATAGGAATAAAGGAACTGTCTGAAATGATAACATAAGTGTTACAGTCTGAAATGGTACCACAATGAAAATATATGGAGAATGAGCAACGACAGTGTACAGACAGGCAAAACTAAACTAAATGTAGACAATACAGTTAGTTGAAAAAGAAACAAAATCATAAATTAATAACGCTATATAGCTAAACTAGAAAATTAATAAGTAGCCAAGTAGGGAACTTTCATTTTCAGCCGATTATTGTTGCGCTGATTAGTATATAGTGACGTAAAAAAGAAGGGGGGAAAAGTAACAGTAATACAGTCTTGAGTCTTCTTATTTTATAAAATACCTTGCAATGCACGTTACAACAAACAACACACCCGAAGGTCTGTCTGTCGCACCGGGGGAAATAAAACCCAGAACGTTTGTTTCTAGCCGGTGTTTTTAGAAGACTGTACCACGCACGGACCAGCGGACAGCGTTGCCATGTCTGCTAATTATAAGCGACTTTGGGCTTGTCTTTCTGTAAAGTTGCTTGTAAATATTGTCTAGTTGTGGGTTGCGGTTTTGGGGGTTTGTTTCCTAATGTTGTTTAAACGAGTAGTTCTCTAACATTTTCATGTCAAGGACCCCCAAATTAATATATATGTGTAGACCCAATCAGTGGCGTTCCCAGAAATTACATTTAGGGCAGGCGAGATTTTTTTCTCTACCTACCCCCCCCCCACTCCGAAGGGGCGGGGGGGGGGGGGTACTCGGGGGAAACAAGTTAACAACGCAACACTGACTACAAAACTGAAAAACGTTAATAAAAACAATATGCAAGTATAATCAATCAATCAGTTATTCAGCAGTGGTTTCTTCATGTTGTAGTTTAATGGTTCAAGCTGCTCTCATACTTATGTCTGGTGAGTACAGGTGATGGCCCAGAGACCCCCACCCCTGGCACTCCTGGCACCCCATGAAGATAAAGGCAAACATTTGCATCACTATAGTATAGGCGACGTACGTCGCTCTGCTGTTTGGATACGGTAGTGATTGGCTGCCTGCCCGCGTGAATGGACGAGGTCCGACGGCCACTATTCTCTTTGGATTTTTTTCACTGCCTGTTTTTCAGTCTTTTACTTTATTTTCTAGGGGAGGCTAGATTTTACTTGGGCAGGCGGCCGCCTGCCCTGCCTCTATGGTGGGTACGCCACTGGACCCAATCTGAAAATATTTCTTGCCAGCAGAGCCCCCATACAAGATATTGTGGATTTGAAAATATTCCAATTTTTCCCCAAGATTTTTCTTTTAAAATAGCAGATCTACAAGCTCACAGCGCGTCGCAAAGCCTGTAGATCGGTTATTTTTCAAATAACCAATATATAGGGGTTAGAGAGCGCTCATGTGGCTTCTTTTGGGTTTGTTTTCATAGACCTGGCAGCTTATTTCTCTCGCAAAACCTGGCAACACTGCCAGCGGACCATCCACACACAAACAAACCCGACTTCCATGGGAAACAAGGATAGGGATCCACGGAACGGGATTAAAGAAATCTTTATTACTGACACATCGTAGCCCACCATGAGTGCGATCCAGTAAAACGATCCGGATCGCTGCTGCTAGTGCTGTTGTTAAAACGGCGTCTTCAACACTAACTACCATAACGGTACAACATTTAAAAACTAATGGCTTCTCGGTCTCCATCGTCCTCCCCAGATTCGGCCACAGGCTCGGGGGGGACCGATCCGGCTCGGCCCGACACAGGAGAGCCGCTCGGAGGAGCCGGAACGGACTCTGCCGACTCGGATCTGGGTCTGGGGAAGTTTGGGGACTGTAGTGGCGCGGCGGACATGGGGTCCGGTCGGCTGGAAGGAGAGGAACTGGAGCAGGAGTTCGAGACTGCGGCGGAGGACCGTCTCCGAGACCTGGTCCAGGCGGCCAGCAGGGACCAGCTGTTGTACCTGTATGCCCGCTACAAACAGGTGACTGTCACCATCAGCATCACTATGTATGGCCCAGTGGTGGAAGAAGCACTCACATGTCTTTACTTAAGTAAAAGTATCAATACCACAATATAAAGATATTCTGTTTACAAGTAAAAGGCCTGTGTTCAAAATGTTACTTGAGTTAAAAGTGCAAAAGTATTGGCATCAAAATGTACTTGAAGTACCAAAAGTAAAAGTACTCATTATTATGCAGAATGTCCAATTTCAGAGGTTTTCAAATGTATAAAATGTGTAAAAAAATCTTTTGAAAATAGCAGATCTACAAGCACACGCTTGTAGATCTGCTATTTTCAAATGGTCGAAATTTATAAAGGGCTGAAGTTCTTAGTGTGTTTTGTAATAATAATCAAAATCAGTAAGTAACTAGTAACTAAAGCTGTCAAATAATTGTAGTGGAGTGAAAGTACGATATTTGCCTTTGAGATGTAGTGGAGTAGAAGTAAAAGTACTGAACTTTAGAAATACTCCAGTAAAGTAAAAATGGCTCAAAATTACTACAGTGCTTTTACACCCTTACCCTAGTTTTTGGGGTCACTGTCAAGTTTGTTTTGTGTTGTAAATTGGGGTAACACTTGCTATCGACCGTATCTATAACGCTTTATATACAACTCATACACTATTATTAATTGTTACTTGTGAGAGGACCTCTGAGTGAACCAAATGGACCTTTAATATTTGTACACATCTGCAAGAGTCTATTTGGTTCAATTTCTCAGAGTTAAAGGTAGGGTAAGTGATATTTGTTTGTTAAAAGGTTAAAGTACGGTACTATATTCTGATAGTAATCATTGCTACAGAATATTTGTTCGGTCGCAGGGGTCTCTTCAGCTCTTTAGTTAACATATAGTACATTTTCAGGTGGGTGACAACATGTAAGCCAATCAGGAGAGAGCACTGAAAATGCATTTTCTGTTTATTAAAGAGCTGGAGAGACATGGAGACTCATTTTACTGAACAAACACAGAGTCTATAACAATGAGTACTATCAGAATATAGAGCTATTTAACACGTATTTTAACCAAAGTAACTCACTTACCCTACCTTTAATTTAACATTGGCAAATATGCATGCATTGGAATTATGCTGTATGTCTTTTATTGCTGTTATGTCTGAGTTACAATTGATGATTTTTTTAATCTTCACAGGTCAAAGTGGGAAAGTGCAATACACCAAAGCCTGGCTTTTTTGACTTTGAAGGACAGAGAAAATGGTATGTAGCCTGTGTAGTGATCAAGCTATATAGCCTGTAATGCGTTTGTACAGGCCATAAAAACATTAATTAGATCTACACGCAAATGAATACATTTGCCCTCTAGGAAATAACCTTTTCATCATCGCTCCAATTAACCTTATGCCAGTTTGAAACACGATGAAGCAAAGTGTGTGTGTGTGTGTGTGTGTGTGTGTGTGTGTGTGTGTGTGTGTGTGTGTGTGTGTGTGTGTGTGTGTGTGTGTGAGAAAGTGTAAATTAGGCGTACCTATCTGATGAGAAAGATTGTAGGCATATTACCCTGATACTGATACTGGCAGAAGTACAGTCACATTGCATGGAGCTACTGTACTTACTTACTTACTGTCAATGTTAAAGGTAACGGTTTTAATATTTTAGGTTGTGCTTGCACATGATTAAAGTCACAGGAAAATACATGCGGTAGTCTTCCTCTGTTTTAAGTAATACAGAACAAGGTAAAGCTGCAATCTGGAACATACTTTAATGAACAAAGTGTTACTATGAGCAATCTGTTTGGTATATTATGTTAATAGGATATAACTAGCACATCTGCAGTGGTTGGAGGTGGTCTCCCGACTCTTCTATTGACAAATTTAGAACCTGGTATCGGGGTAGGAAACCTACTGGTTGACAAGTGCTGCCTCAAGCTCATAAGCTGCTGGTCAAGCAGGTACTCCGTCTGGAGGAGCAGTAGAACTTTGGTCTCTTGTGGGAGACGCATATACGTGATATCTGAACATGCACGGTACATCATTATCAGACCTAAATGTATCCTTCAACTTATTGTTCATGCCCAAAATGACATGACGCTTTTGTAGAAATCTGTAGCAGTTGTAGTAATATTAGACCTTAATTGTCGAATGTTCAAGCATGTTCTAATCATTTATACTTTACATTACATACTTTACATTTTGGGAAAAATAGCCAATTTTACACAGAGTTGCCCACTCTCCCATAGTGCCCAGTCTGCTCACTCTTCTTGTTACCGTACTAAATAGTCATATTATTGTTTATGGTGTGCTGTCGTTTCTTAACTTTCTTCAGGCAAGCCTGGAAGCAGCTTGGAGACATGGAGAAAGAGCAGGCCATGCAGGAGTATGTCTCCTGTGTCAATGCATTAGACCCTGAAGGCAGCACCAAGGTAATGACAACAAAGAGATTGAATATAAGATTATAGACATGTACAATGACATTTCAATTACGTCAACATCAAATGGTGCATTTGGTATTTAAGACTTTGCACATTCATTTACAAATAATAAATACGAAAAATAAGGATTTGTGTGCAATTTATATTCTTTGGTGTGACAATTCTCATGCCATACCCCTGAACAGTGTTTGTGTCAAGTTTTGTGCACATTAGAGCAACAGTGCCTAGTCTAGTTCAGTTTAAGCTATCCAATCCAGCCTTGACAACGTGTGGCTCCAGGGGGCACCTAGCAGCAGTAAGCTGTGTTGTACAATGTGTGGCCCCAGGGGCCTAAGGCAGCAGTAGAGCTGGGTTGTACCACATGGCCCCTGGGGGCCCCTGACACAGTCAGCTGGGTTGTGAAACGTGGCCCCTGGTGTGACTATTGTCATTGCAGTCGCCTGAACAGTGCCTGTGCCAAGTTTGGTGCGGATCGGAGCAACGGTGCGCCTGTGGCACCCAGAGGCCCCTGACCAGGACTATTCTCATGGCAGTCCCCTGAAAAGTGTTTGTGCCAAGTTTGGTTATGAATCGGAGCAACAGTGCACCTTGCAAGTCCGGATGTTACGTTTGTGACATCCACGTTCCACGGTCGACCCACCCTCGCAATTTGAGTATATAGGATATTGTTATCCTAGTGTTATCCTATCCTAGTAGTGTTACTACTACTTATTTTGTGCTTGTTCTATACCAGGGGTATACAATTGTACAATGTACACATTGAATTGAAACTTGAAACACATGGTGCTGGATGATGTTACAACTGCATGAATTTGGTAGACATGCCAGACTACTTTAGAATAAGGTCCTTGCTTTCACAACAAGAATTTTCAGTTGCAAAATGTTGATCTTTCTTTTTGTATCACTCTGGTGTACTCTGTACGAGATTACAATGAAAAGATTACATAAAACAATCCACGTCAATGCCGTATCTCATCTTATCCGATATGCACCACTCCATCCGGATTGAGATGGTCAAAGGGCCGGGTCCGGCCCCCGGGCACTATGTTGCCCATGTGTGTTCTATACCCTTACCTATATCCTTGTTTCATCCTTACTGTGGTGCTACTATGACTACTGAATTACCCTCAGGATCAATCTATCCATCCATCCATCCTTCCTTCCAGATTTTTAGAATGCAGTACAGTATATTGACCAGCAGAGGTCAGTGTGAGACAATTTAATATCTTATGTCTTCATAATGGTTCTTTATGCCAAATCATTGAGATAGAAAAACAGAGGATGAGAATCAGTAATCCTCTTCACGGGGTTTCAATATATATATTATCTGCACAAATAACTGTTTGTGTGCATGCCCATTGGGCTGTCAGGGGAGAGGTGTTGCTATGGTGCCAACCAAGGGAACCAACCGCTGACTACAACAAGCCTCGTTGTCAGTTGGGAAGAGTTTGTTGTTACATAACACTGGAAACTTCTTCCAGGCCAGCATACCTAAATGTTGTTATTATCAGGAAGAAGGATACAAAAAGTGGCATATTGATTTTGAATTAGATTTTGATACAGAAATACTCTTCCATTCTATTGTTGCTGTAGGGCTTTATGCTTTTCTAAGCACAGATAAATATTTTTTCCAATGGTTAGATTTACTTTGATATTACTTATTTATTGATTTTGATACTAATGAGAAATAAAGGATACATGAATTGTTTAACTTTTAGTCATCTTAAGATTTAATTACTGGTCAGTAACATAAGCAACTCAAATAAGCAACTTAATTAGCCAGGTGTAGATAAAGATGAGGCAAAATACATTGCAGCCTTCGACCATCAAATTTGGAAAGGAAAACTAAAGCAAATAGTAACAACAAAATAAATAATTAGTTGCATGTTATAATTGCTTTCACAAAATAAAAATAAATCTGTCACATAAAGTCTCATGTCTCATACGTTTTATGTCCTCTTCCGACAGAGAATTGCAACTTTAACACCTGAGATTCTAACCTGACTCTCCCGTGAGGCAAACCAACATCTACCGCTAATTCAAGAGGGAATCAATCCCCATTTGGTCAATTTATGAGCTTCAGGCAGGGCTATACTTGTCAACCAGTAGGGTGTTCTACCAAACACCAAGGTCTAATCTCTCAATGGAAGAGCAGGGAGACCACCTCCAACCACTGCAGATTGTATTATCAAGGTCATTTTCCTCACACATTTAAATTGGCAAGAGTAACCCCTCTATGCAAAATGGGAAGCAAATTAGAACACAGCAACTACCGTCCTGTCTCTATTCTGTATTCGGTATCGAAAGTAATCAAAGGGATAATATTTTGATATGAATGAATAGTTTAGTAACCTTAAGTTACCATGGTTATATCTTCAAGTAGCCATTAGAGTGTGTGCTCTAAGAGACCTTCTAGACAGGAATACAGACATGTGATGTGTCTACTGTATATGTGTCTGTGTAGAGACCTTCTAGACAGGAAGATAGATTTGGGGTGATATGCTGGTGTACCAGGGACAGACAGATTAAATAAAGCCCATACAACTTGTATTGAAGTAGAATAAGAGAGTGGAGGTCCTTGTCTTATGCAACAATGGAGCTGTCACCTATCCGGTATGAGCCAGTGCCCCCTTGCCTTGCTCTCTCCTCCATCTCCATTTGGTCTTCTATAATGTATTATTCTGTCTTCCCTTTGCCTCTTGCCCTCGTCAGTATTTCCCCCCCCCCCTTTCATTCTTCTTCAACATGTCTTTACTCCACTCGTCCCCCCCCCCCCCCCCCCTCTCTTCCTCCTTGCACCCTCGATTCACCCCTGCCCCTCCCCCTCAGTTTTTTCCCCTCTCTCTCCATTTCTGTCATTGCAACAATGTAACGTGTCAGCCACCATCACGGCCACGCGTCCAATCCTGACACGTCCTTTTCTCTGCAGTCGGGGCGCTACAGGCCATCGCTGACTTTATACGAGGCACAATGCCCGGAGAAAAGTCCGATAGGCAGGCCAAGCAGAAAAAGCACAAACGCCCCCGCTGAATAGGAGCTGATTGTGTTAGTGTTAACAAAGCGGCGCGGCAGTGGCCACTCTCATCGGAGCGCAGTGATACGGTGTTAGTGGGGAGAGTGCATAGAGAGAGACGCTCAGGACAGAATAATAGCCCGTCTGACCTCTGCTCCCAGCTCCCATTGTAGAGGAGACACAGGCATTATATTACATTATATTACAGAGGAACAGGGGCAGTGCATCAGCGAATATTCTGAGTTTCAGAAATGAATTAGTGTTTTCCCAAAAGTGCACGCGCCGCAGTTGTTTTGCTCCGCCTGTCACCCCCCCCCCCCCCACACACACACACACACACACTTTCTGAAATCAGATTTGCGTGGAATCTTTTGTGAGTCACAGGGGAGGAGGAAAAATGGACCGGCTAATAAAACCAAACTGAATATCATGTGGAATGCTATGAAACACAAGAAGATTAACAAGGCCCACAAATGTATGCCCTAAATATTTTCCTGTTGTTCTCTTGCATGAAACAACCCATTTCGTACCAGTGAGGTCATGTCTGTCTATGTTTGTCAATCATACAGGTCATGTCCGCGGCCCAAGAGATTAGGTCTTTCTCACAGTTTTAGAGCTTGTTTATGACACACGTCAGTGCACTGGACTACAGGTAGAAATGTTTAACACAGTACCCAAGCTATTCAGTGCGAGCAGAATAATTCGGACCCTTTGTTTTCCTCTTAAAGCACAACACAATGAGGACACTGCACGTGTTCATAGACTGGCCAGCTTGGCAGATTGGATAGCTTAAACTGAACTAGACTAGCCCATTAAGACCTGAGGCCGATTCTACAAATGGCTTCTAAATAAGTAGTTCTTTCAACATTTTTCAAAAATAGCAGATGTACAAGCAGAGGCAGACGAAGTGACGCGCTGTGAGCTTGTGTATCTGGAATATTTTAATAGCCAACGCAAAAAAATCTAAAATGATACAGATGTTTTAACGGCCTAGGTTGGTGTTTCCATGCTAGTGAAGTGATACACTTCCAGTCCACCGACTATTGTTGGGTTCTCATCAGGAGCTAGAGAGCCCTACATTGTTGCCATTAGCTATTAGTTATTAGTCAATGTATCATCAGTGTGAATGAGTGTGTCCATGATGGGGTGATGTGCTGTAATGTGTTGCTGTTGTACGCCATAGGAAAGACGAGGAGCAGCGAGAAGAATAGGCATTGCGGGACCAGCGGTCAGCTCTCTATACCAGGAAGAAAAGATCAGGTATGTACATCAGAGAAATATGTGCATGTGTCTCTCACATACACACACACACACACACACACACACACACACACACACACACACACACACACTATGTCTGACTTATACTTCATCGTACAACGGTGTCGCTCGCTGAAAATAGCCCATTTACAAGCTCATTATGGGTTGCATTACAACGTATTGTGAGCTTGTAGATCGTCTGTTTTAGGAGAGTGATAACGTCATATGATGGAGTGTGATTTAAGCATAGGAATCACTGTAATAATAATCCAGTTCAACAAATATACACTACAATTCTTGCTGTGATCTGAGCAATATGAGACTTTGAGATTTTGGTTATCGTGTCGTGATACAGCTTTATGTTTATGTCTTTATGTCATTTTCGGTCTTAAAGACTGCTTTACAGTAAAGTGATTTTTCTCAACTTAGTATTAGGCTATTCAGTGAGGAAA